>NC_056737.1:1469143327-1469195827 GCF_019279795.1 Protopterus annectens
ATATAAATACTGTACAAGCAGCATTGCAGGTAAGACTGGTTATTGCACATGAACAGAAATTTTACTCTTTATATATTTTTACATAAAGCAATTGTACTTGAATGTAAACATATAACTAAGAAAATAAATAAATATTGCACATTCCAAACAAAATACTGTTATTAAGTTAATTTGTGGTTGAAGTCACTAGGGCTGGTGTCTGAATTTACAAGTCTCATCACTGTTTGGTAGAAGCTGTTAATAAATTTGGAGGTCCTACAGTGAATACTTCAGTACCTCCTGATAGATGACAGTTGAGTAAACCAGCTGTGTGCAGTGTGCGAGGAGTCATTAACTATTTTGCGGGCTCTTTTAATGCTCCTTGCTGTGAATAGCACTTGGATTGATGATAGACTCTCAGCACTCTGTAGCTTTTTCCTTTCATCTACTGTACAGTTCCTAAACCAAACAGTGAAGTTACAGGTGATAACGGTCTTAATAGCTCGTCTGTAAAAGGTGGAGAGTACAGTAAGTGGGAGCTTTTCTCTTCTGAACCTTCTCAGAAAGTGGAGAAATTGATGGTCATTTTTGACCAACTGACCAGTATTCACTGTCCAAGAGAGATGCTTAGAAATGTGTTCTCCTAGAAATGTTGTAGTTTCAACCCATTTCACCTCTTTACCATTAATCGTGAGCAATGAGTGAGCAATTGACCTTTACCTGAAGTCAATGATGATTTCATTTCATTTACTTACGTTAAGGTCTAGGTTGTTTCTCACACACCAGTCGGTCAGAGAGTTGACCTTCTCTGTGTACAGTTTTTCATTCTCTCCTTTGATGAGGCACATGACCGTGATGTCATCTACAAACTTGATGATATTACTGGAGCTGTGTTTTGCAGAACAGTCATGGGTAAGGATGGTGAAATACCATCATATTGGGAGACTTCAACTACCCAAACATAGACTGGGTGCATTACTCAAGCCCCAACACCCAAAGGTTCCTGGAATTCATCAACTCAAATGCGATGGAACAACTAGTCACCTCTCCCACAAGGGGAAATAATATAATTGACCTGATCATCACAAACAAACATGGGGACAAAATGTTCAACACCAGAAGTATACCCCTCACTAGTGAGATCAAACCATAAACTAATAACAGTAGATATTCATATCCTACCTCCACCCCCAGCAGAAAAGACCACAGTGAGAAACTTCTCAAAAGCCAACTTTACACTCCTTAGGACTGAAAAGGTATCCTTCAAGCCCCCTGGACCAGTGGAAACCACATCCCACACTGCTGAATCCTTCACAAATGCTTTCTACGGGCATCTCCAAGAATGCATGGATCATGCAATCCCAAATAAAACCAAGACCCTTTTTACCAAAGGCAGGCATCCTATCTGGTGGACCCCAGCCATAAACAAACTTTATAACAAGAGAAGGAAGCTACTGCAAGACAGAGCAAAATCTCATAAAGGGAAGGCATCCCTGATCAGCACTAGCAAAAAACTATGTTCGCTAATAAAATCATCAAAGGGCATCACAGAAAGAGATGACTGGTGCCAGAGTCATGGCCTTAAACTAAATGCCAAAAAATGTATAGTCATCCCCTTTAGATAAAACAAAGTACCCACAAATTACCACATAGGTGGTAATCCATTAAGTACAGAAAAAGTAATCAGAGACCTGGGGACCCAAGTTGACAGTGACCTCTCATTTGACACCCACGTCACCAAAGTGGTTAGAAAGACCTTCTACCTTGCCCACCTTATCATGAAGGGATTCACATCCAGATCAAAGGATGTCATTGTACCCTTATATTCCTCCCTTATCAGGCCTATGATTGAGTACAATGGCCCATTTGGTATGTACCTCACCCGGCACCTGCAGCAGCTGGAGAGACCCAAAAGTACCTTACCAAGAGGATCAAGGGTCTCCAGCATATGTCATATGCTGTCAGACTGAAAAAGCTCCAGCTCTATTCAGTAGCATACCGCCTGCTCAGAGGTGATCTGTGCCTTACGTACAAGGCCATGTCCAATTCAGAATTAAAGGACATGCTCCATCTCAAAAATTCCAACTCCATCAGAGCCACGAGAGCTAAAGATCTAAACTTCAGCACAAATATGAATAGGACATGCTGGAGGGACAGATTCATAACCCAGAGGCTTCCCGCACTCTGGAACAGGATACCTGTCCATGTTAGGCAGAGCCACTCACTGACTCTCTTCAAGAGAAATCTGGACGAATGGATGGGTGATCGTAGGTTTACCCCGGGGGTCATCTCTGTGTCATTGCTAGATAGAGGCACAGTAAATTTAATTTAAATTGTACACTTTTGTATCATTACATGGGGTGGCGAAAGCCACATACACTTTGGCTAGGCTTATAAATGCCCTAGGGCAGATAGCCTAGTACTATACTATGAAACTATGAACAGCAGCGGGCTGAGTACACATCCCTTAGGAACAGTATGTGTATTTGTTGGTGCTTCAGTGGTGTTTTTTACTTATTTACTTTTATTTATTTATTGCTGGATTTTTGTGGCATATTTCTATATTTGGCAGTTTTCTCCTCTAGAAAACTGTTTGGGATTGTGGCAGTTTGTTGAAGTTTGAAGTCTGTGAGAGAGAGAAGGGATTTATGTATGAATATAAGGTCTAAGTTTCCAACAATAATTTTCTCCCATGTAGTGGAACAGGTATGATGCCATGCAACTATCAATCAGATTGGTCACTGTTTCTTGCATTTCGTATAAGGGCATTTCATGCATTAATTCATGTTTTATTCAACTTCATTATTTACCATTTTGATGTTCTGAGACTTGACAGAAAATAGTCAAGTTTGTCGTAAGTACCTTTAGAAAAACCTTGGACTTTTCTTTACCGACTCTAATAGGTTCATAGGTAGGTACTAGGCTATCAGCCCAAGGGCCTAAGTAAGCCTAGCCATCAAGGTTCCCTGGCTTACGCCACCCAAGAAAGTTAATTTCCTGTGCCCCTGTCGAGCAGAGCCACAGAAGTGATCCCCGGGGTGTATTTCCAATTTCCCATCCACTCATCAAGATTTTTCTTGAAGAGTGGTAATGAAGAACTTTGCTTGACATAGATGGGTAGCTTGTTCCAGAGTATAGGAAGTCTCTGGGACAGGAATCTATCCCTCCAGCATGTCCTGTTTATTGTGGTGACAAGGTTTACGTCCCTAGAGCGTGTAGCTTGGAAGGATTGGGATTTCTTAAGGTGTAGCATGTCCAACATTTTCTCTGAAATTGCTATCTTACTAAATGGAATGCAATCCAGCTGACTTGTTCTGCTACCCTGCCACACTGACCATAGGAAAAACTGGGGTGTTCTACAGTCAGCCATTTTCTTCTCTGCAAGTCAAAAATTAATTAAACAATTTCTGAGTGGTTCCATCAAGGTTATGATAAGAATTTCATTTTTTTGCTTGATATCCCATTTGCACACTGTGATTTATTATGAAGCAACCCACTCAATGCCTTTTGAATTATCTTCTTATCAGCTAGTCCATCACTCACTGTCTTCCATTTTCTTTCCCTGCATGTTACTCTCCTGCTTTTGTTTTGCTAAATACTGATGGAAAGAACTCAGGCCATTGCTATCCAAATGTGTCCTAATCCCTGACATCCATTTTATACTTAATTATCCTGCTAACATCTGAGCGTCTAACTTCCTCATTACAAACCCTGTGCTACTCTTCTTTTCTTGTACCATGTATAACAGAAAAGGCCAAATTTAAACATGAAAACCATTCAAAGAAAAAAAATATAAAAGGAAGTACTTACGGCTTCAGCAATTATCTTTAAAGAGTGTCACCTCTTCCTTCTGATCTTGGTTTACCTCAGCTAGAGTTAAGTAAATCCTACCTCCTTCCATGACAATACTGTCACAAATTATGGGTAGGGGCTATGGTCCCTAGACCTATTCCACTGGCTGCCAATAAATTATCTAAAATCTAAAATCTGATGACCACCAGGGGGATGGTCTCTTGAGTCACACCACTGATAGTGACCAGATTAAAGAATAAAAAGGCACATACATATGAATCACTATGTCACGTGCTTATTACAGCCTGACCTCAAAAGGAAGCAGAAAATAGGCAGTGTTAGCCCTAGATATGGGCCTCTAGCATCCACACATGAGATAAGACTTTCCAATGAAAAGCTCACTGAGTACAGTCTTTGCCTATCGCCCAGTCACCTTATACACGCATACATACTCACACACACACATATATATAATATATATATATATATATATATAAATATATATATATGTATATATATATATATATATATATATATATATATATATATATATATATATATATATAATATACATATATATATATATATATATAGACACACACACACACACACACACACACACACACACACACACACACACACACACACACACATGTACACATATATATGTATACACACATGCCCGCACACATATATGTATCCACACAAACACACACACACACACACACACACATATATATGTATACACACATGCCCGCACACATATATGTATCCACACAAACACACACACACACACACACACACACACACACACACACACACACACACACACACACACACACGGTCACCTGACTGGGGAATTCCCATGTACTGCTAATACAAACACAAACAGTATTTTGAAGGAGAGCAGTCTGAACAATTAGTGGTTGATATCAGTTAATATATACCCAATTGTTAATTAATAAATAAGTAAACAGATAGTCAGCAACACGCTTTTTAAAGTGAATAAGCAAAATATTTAAAAATGAGTTAGTAGTATAATTAATGCTTCAAAATGAGTTAGCAGTAGAGTTAGTCAATTATACATAGCAACACAAATTTTCACAAAGAAAACAGAAAAACAGATTGAGGAAAACACAAAAAAGAGAAAAATCTGTCAGTATCTAAAACTTTCCCTAGCTATCTCATAAAAATGAATGAATGAGCCCTAAGCTATTGTAAGTGAACATCTAGAAGACATCACAGGCAAGGACAAAGTATAGAGAATAAACTCATAATTCTGCACACTACAAGTTCCATTGGATCTCTGTCTTTCACTCTTTGCTCACTAACTGTAATTTCCATTATTTGTCTTATATCTTTTCCATACAGAAATCATAGATAAAACTAAGCAGTGTTGGACATGTATTGACTAATGATGTTGTATTCTTGCTCTTAGCTAGCTGATTATTAACCTTGTGATCCCAGACAAAGTAAATACAGTTGCTGTTTCATGTCTCCTCCAGATTTCTTATCGTATATCTAGTTGCTGTTTTTCCTAGCAAAAGACAGATACAGAATTCATAATTTTTGTTAAAATATTGAATAGAAGTATGCTGCTCACATCTTTTTCAAGCCACTGAAAATCACACACTGCACCTAGCAAAATGCTTTAATTGTTTTTTATGTCTTTTAATTTCCTAGCATAGAAACATTCATAAATCATGTAATCACAGGGCAGAATAATTACAGTTTAGGCATGACGTCTCACCTACATTTCATATCTTTTATATGATCACTGTATTTTTCATTTGAAGCCCGATATGGGGATGGTGATGTGGATGGGGGTGGGGGTGGTTTGCCAAGATAGCTGACAGTTAAAAACTCTCATAAACTGTCCTAAAGCATCATTTACATGTTTTGACAGTATTTTATTTATCTGAATTTGCTCAAGACTGGAAAGTCTAGAAAAATACTTAATCAGAAAATTAGAAATTAAAAGTTTTTTTTAAATCCCTGTCAAAAAGTGTCAAAATTATTATTGAAGAACTTAAGAAATGAAAGATTCTAAAATTAACCTGTAGGAAAGTTCACTGTAGAAAGAAATACAAGTCATGCTGTTAAGCATTCAAAAACTCTCTTCAAAATAAACAAGTCCTAAAATGGATCCTTTATAGGAAGACTTTAAAAATTAATTGACCTAAACATTGATATGATAAAGCAGAAAAGTGTTCACATTTAAGAGGCTCTAAATGATGTGAAATGAAGGATGACGACAGTTGAGATGCAAACAGAATCCCTATTAAAACAAGCAAACAGGTTATTAGAAAATGCAGATGGGGAAAACTCAGATAGATGAAAAAAAAAAGAAGGATGCATAGTATGCCTATGAGACATGGAGGAGACAGTATGATTAACTTTGTAAAAAGTTGCATTCCAAATATCTTAAACCATTTAGATGCACTGCGACACACGATAGAGAGGCAGAGGTCATAGAGACCTAACCAGTCCACCTACTAAGAAACAGTCATCACTAAGATCCATTATTATCATACATAGTGCCAACTTGGACAATTTAATGATGAGATTGTATGGTTAACCCCAATGAACAAACAGATAGTAGAGAAATAGTTAGATTTGGCAATGACTTCTCTTCTAAATTAGTGTGGAAGAAAAGGTTTTATATTCCTCTAATTAAATAACTAATACCATTAAACATGTTTACGGTTTCCAAGAATAGGAAATAATAACCCTCTTGACTGAGGGACAAAAACTGTTGATACGCTGGAATAGTTTATACATTTGCACAAGCAACAAAAAATCTTTAATTTGCTGCAGGAATGGACTAGAATGCTATAAGTTTTGAGACGCAAGCAGAGAATGATGGTAAACTAAGAAGTTAAAGGACAGATGTTCATTCAGTATTTAATATGATATTTACTAAGTTAATATAAAATTGAGGAATTAGAGAATATCCACTTTATGTTATAACCACAAGAAATATTAATTAAGAAAAAGGAATATAAACATACAAACTGATTCGTTATAATAAATATAACTAAAAGTCTGTCTATATTTCTCGCACAATAGCACAATGACATAATAACAAATAGTATTTTTATTAAAAAGGCAAGATAATAACTAATTATTATATTAATTTGTTTGACTAATTTTTTCAATATCCCTTGATATATTAACAAGCATTTCATCATACAGTGTATGAATACAATTCTTGAATAATTAATAGGCTAACTGGTAGAGAATATTACATTTGCAAAGTCTTTATTGTATTTGGGTAAGATTCTTTTAAATATTAAGAAGAATTATCATGGTGATCTATGTTCAGAGTGTGCTTTAATCACAAATGTAGTAGATGATTAACTCAAGCAAATATGAGCTTTTCTTTGGTGTTCTTCTTTATCAGCACTGATGTCTCATGAAATGCTTTTGTGGAGAATGTGTTGACTTAAAGCCATGCTAGCAAGAGTTTTTTGATCTGACAATATAAATAGTAGTCCAAGAAGCAAACAGCAATTTTTGAACAGTAGCAGAATGGACCAGTGAAATGTGATTTTGCTTAAACAAGTATTTCAACTCATAAAATAACATCTATTGCAGGATCAGAAACAAACAGGCATATTTGTTATTTTAAACTAAATGTTTTGCATCATAGTTTTACAATGACTAATCCACCACTAAAAATGGAAAACCTAATGCAAACAAATTTGAATGGTACAAAAATTCAAATACAAATTCAGCCTATTGCGTTTATATAAAGACATGGATGTATTGATTTAATGAGGTTGATTTTTTTTTTTACTTCAACTTGTTCAATACACTGTCATTATTGCCGGTCTATATTATAACTTTCAAATCTACAAAGATCGAATGTTATAATATCGAACCCTAAACACGGAAATCCGCAAACATCGAACAGTCAGAAACATACACACAACACAAACACACACAAAAAACAGCAATCCACACACATACACTTAAAATCCTACACCTGAACTTAAACTAAACTTTACATACACTACTAGCTATCCACTTACCTTAACCCGACCTTAACCCTAAGGTCCGTCACTATCGCACACTCACCTCACCCGTGCCCTAACCCTAACTTACCTAACCCGCCCCCTAACCCTAACCTACACACAACCGCACACTTACCTGACCCGCTCCCTAACCCTAACTCACCTAACCCATCCCCTATCCCTAACCAACACACAATCGCACACTTACCTTAACCCAACCCGTAACGTTCCAACATATCGAACGCTGAAAACAGCAAAGCCACAGCAACAGCCCACCAAATTCTTTTCCTGGGAAAGAATTTGGTGTCCTGCACCTTCGCTGTTTTCAGCATTCAATAAAACTGGTTCGATATTATAACATTCGAACTTTATAAAATTCAATGTTATTATATAGACCCCATTACTGCAGGGTATGTATGGCTTCTGAAATAATCAGAAATTCAGTGAATGATAAAAGCACATTCTTAACTTGGATTACTACCTACACATTTACCTGTGCAAAGTGTAGAAGTATTAATACGGAATAGGTAAGATTGCATTATACAGAAATCATAAGAGTCAAGATTTTTAATATCATTATTCAGTATGTATATGAATTTTATTTCCCTCTCTTTCTGCCTTAGCACATGTAAGGATGTTAAGTAGTGAAGAAGATTTTTTGGTCACTGACTGGGTTTAAGAGAGTTTCCTTAGTTTCTATGGCAATATGTTTATAGGCCAATTTGAGATATATATAAGAAAGGTAAGTAATTTAGGACATATTTTATAAAATGATGAAATATTTGGATTCATTAAAAATGTATTAACTTTTAGTACAAGTTGTTAAGCCATATGGTAGTCATGTTTTTGCTTTTTAAGAATGAAGATAAACACTGTGAACTGTTCAGTCCATTCATATTAGCTGTTTCTATAATGTCATTTTTTTTATAATGTTCATATTGGTTAGTTTCAGACAATTTCATTAGATTTGTAATGTAGAATTCAGCAGTCTGCAGTCTTTTTCAACAGAAAATATAAACTAACAATATGCTACAATATAATACATAATATGTAATGTGTAACATTACTTTATTTTAGTAAACAAATTTATTCTACCAGTTTGCATGCATATTCATGTTTAGGTATAAAATGTAGATCCTTTAATAAAAGAATTACATCTGAAGAAAATTTAATGTTAATAAAGATGATAGCATTTCCCAAAATATATACGCTAAAGAAAAAATTATAAGATACTGGGAAAATGGAAAAGAGTGATGAAAAGTAGACATGAATATGTACACACACAGACATATATATATATATAGGTTTACTATCAGATGACCGACCAACACATAAGCGAATGTACCCACAATCGAATTGGAATGCCGAAACACACGTGTACGACTGCTGGAATGGCCGAACCATAGCACCGGCAAATGTCGAAAATCGAAACCAGATATATTCGATGTCGAAGATGTCCGCCGTGTATCCAGGCATTGATAGTGAGAAAATCCGTACGGTCCACTCTGAATCGCAGGGTAGTAGAACAATCCGCCATACCACAGGTGTAATGCATAACATTGTCAATGAGGGCACAGCAGATATACTAGACCGTAGTCAACACGTATTAACACGGAAGTCCCCGACATCCGTAGAAAAGGTGCCCAGTGAAGTGATCCATGTGAAAGTCAGACAATACATGTCACGACATACAGTCAATGACAGCAACAGTAACCACTTGATTTGAAACACGACCTCACCCACACCGGTCAACATAGCTATTACGCGGTGTACATGTATGAATATCCCCCACAGCAAAAGTGACTAAGTCATACACCGATAACCCTAGAAGGAACAGTGTTTAGCAACAAGTGCAGTAAAGCCCCTACAAGTGAACGTATCCCGTTTATCTAACAATCTCGAAATGTTTCTTCCCTGTCTGTGAGCTTTGGTGATGGTGGCAGGCATAGTAATACCCGGGACAGTAGATCTTCCACATGGTTTTGTTCCAATTGTATAGCACGCAGAACATCATGGATATATAGGTTTTTCCTCCCTAGTAAGCTACGGAGACGTCTATGCCAACCCTCCACCATGTTTTGTGATCTGGGAAACCCGTCCATGCAAGTATCACCATGGTTCCAAAAGTGAAGATCGAATAGCGGAGGTAATCTCTCAAATGTATTACCTCGCATGCCATACCGTCTCGGTCTACCTAACAAATAATTTTCTTTGAAAAAGGTACACAACGGCTTCCCATTCTCAGGGAATTCAAGTTCAATATCATTGAATGTAGGTAACACATCGTCCTGCCTCAAGAATGCCAATGCTGGTATTTCCTTGCACAAGCTGGAAAACTGTCTACACTGCCCGAATGCAGACACCAGGTGTAATTTCTGTATTTGTCTCCAGATTATCTGGCAAAAGTGAAACCAACAGCCTTTCGACAGTGAACATGGAAAGTGCCGTGCGATGGCATTTACTGCCCCCCTCTCGAAGTCACTCAGTATCATGGCTGGATTTAACTGTAAAGCATGTTCTGCACATAACTGAACTACAGTCGCCCAGAATAGGTTATAGCAAGCTTCTGTTTTGGAGGCCAACAGGCCGTACACCACAGGAACAGACTTTCTCTTGTCAGCATTCTCTAGATTGCAATGGATACTGTAAAGTTGTTTAAAATCAGGTGTTCGTATTGGGAATGTCCCATCTACCATAAAGAACTCAGCATTACACAACAATGTAAGATTACTGACTGTGGTTATTAACACGACCTGGGATGTTTCACTATCTCCGGATGCATGTTTCACTATAAAGCTACCATTCTTGATGGGTATCATGTCACTTGTTAGTTCCGTCAGGTTAAGGCGATCCCCATATTTCCTCCTATTCGTGTTATGTCTACTTCGCACCACTAGTTGTTTGAGTGCATTAGTGTTAGGTAAATCTACAGTGATTTTCTTTTAAGTGTGTCTTTGATTGCCATACATTCCCCTTTACCAGTGTCTGGTGCATGGAAATGAGCGGTGCTTTTTAACAAAATTTCACCATCCACAGTGGACTCGGTTACACACCTCCCCTTACATTTCTCACTGCTTTTAAGACAACAACACCAGTATAAATAATACAAATAGCTGTCGACTTGTAGCATGTCTTTTCCTTTCTGGGATTTTACGGTGCTGTATACATGCCGGAGTGTGCCTGGATATGCACCCGTTGCTTGGCCGTCATCCACCTGCCAATAAACACATACCTGACAACGTTAACTGCTCTACCTCACTAGTTGTCTACACTATATTTCCTATCATAGTCCACATACCACGTATATTCACTACATTAATATGCAATTAGTGCCTAACAACCATACAATGTAACAGCGTGTACAACAGCACCTTGTACACATGGCCAGTCACATGCCGCTTCACTCAACCGTTTTATCTACATTATTCTCATATTGTGTGTTCAGACGCGTTCTCAGCTCATCCATTCATATCTTACCTGTGTCGTCGCTTGCATTCTGCTACTGTGAGCACCATGTACAGTCAATTACTCATCAGGGGGGACGTCTTATGATATCTACACATTACAACCTGCATTTGTACATTACATCAAATGGGTTCACAGTCGGTATTTCCTCAACTCGACTATCAGTCAATCGACTTTCGCTGTGGACGTGGTTTCTGTTTCGCACAGGTGCAGTTCGAACAACTGCCGTTCGTCCTTCTGATAGTAAACCATATATATATATATATATATATATATATATATATATACACATATATAAATACATTGTCAACATAGGTTTAGCCAACAAAATATGACTGACTACATGGGTAGTCAACAGGTGTGTGAGAGCACACATTTCTTGAGGTAGGGAATACGCCCTTTCCCTGAGATTGTGCAGAGTCAGTATAAGTAATTAAGAGAGATGTGGCGGTGCAGGGGGTGAAGTCCCCCTGCAAAAACAATGTTTTACTTAAGATTGCATGAAAAGCTGTTGTTGCTTAGTGCATGTGTAGTATTGTGACAACATTTTCAAAGTGGACTTTTTGCGGTTAATTTTGTAAATCATTTAATTTCAGTACACTGATATCCATCTATCTATATCTATATATATATATATCTATATATATATATATATTTATATATATATATATATATATATATATATATATATATATATGTATCTATATTTATATTTATATAGCTCTATCTATATTTATATATATATATATATATATATATATATATATATATGGGACTTCTTCTAAATTTTGAACTTCAAAACTTTAAAATTCGAACCATTTAAATGGAGATCGCCATACAGATGGGAAAGGTATATTTGCCATTTTCCTTGCTGTTGTGGAATCTCAAAGTTGGTATATTTAACAAGCAGGAGGTGTGAATGGGAGCACACGTGCTTTCCTCCCTTCAAAAATGTAAAAAAAAAAATGTTTTTGTTTTTATTTTTTTATTTAAATTTCAAAGTTTCAAAACTTCATAAGCAATTCAAGGTTTTTCAAGCTTAAAATTTAGAAGTAGACACATATATATATATATATATATATATATATATATATATATATATATATATATATATATATATATATATATATATATATATATATATATATATATATACATGTACACACACACACACACACACACACACACACACACACACACACACACACACACACACACCCTAGGCAAACAGTCTACACACTACAGCATCCCTTGCCAATAACCAGAGAGTGACCAAAGGTAAGACTCAAACCATGTACCTTGCATGTATTTCTAAAGTAAATACATTAACCATTTTGCTAAGCCCCTCCAAATACACATATATAATAGAGAGAGACAAATAGATACACATGTCTTGTGTAGTGATATTTTTACAGAAAGGGTTTTTCCTAAGGTAAGGTGCAATTTACGGTTAGGGCAGGGCAAGGGTTAGAGTTAGGCCTAGAGGGAGGGATAGGGCTATAATCAGGCTTAGAGTTAGAGTTAACAGGAATACTAAGGAGTTCATAGATTCATAGGTTGGTACTAGGCTACTGGCCCTAGAGCCTATACAAGCCTAGCCATAATAATTCCCTGGCTATTTCTTCCCACACTATTTACTTCCCTGGACCCCTGTCTAATGATGTGATCCCCGTGGTGAATTTCCTTTCTACCATCCAATCATCAAGGTTTCTTTTGAAGAGTGCCAAAGATGTGCTCTGCTTGACATGTATAGGTAGTCTATTCCAGAGTTTGGGGAGTCTCTGGGTCAGGAACTTATCCCTCCAGCATGTTTTGTTTATTGTGATGACAAAGTTTAGATCCCTGGAGCGTGCGGCTCTGAGGGATTGGGATTTCTTTATGTGTAGCATGTCCAACAGCTTTGGGTTTGACATGGCCTTGTATGTTAAGCAGAGATCACCTCAGAGTACTCGATATGCAACATTGTATAGCTGGAATTTTTTAAGACAGTCAGCATAGGGATAACTGTAGCTGTGCGCCACTCAGTGGGCATGAAGCCTGAGGTGAGGGTATAATTAAACATGACACTTAGGTGAGGTGCCAGTTAATTTTGTAGTTCATGTAGTACACAGCCCGGGATGTCATCTGGTCCCATGGATGCTGCATTCTTAGCTTTGGAGAGCGCATTTTTTACCTGTGTGGCCATTATTACCAGAATTTGCAATCTTCCAGTATTGAGATGGGCCATTTAGGTGGTGAAAGGGGGGTGAAGTTGGCACTGAATCGATCTGCCAGGATATTGGCAATATTCTTGGGATCAGTATATTTAATGCCATTCTGTTGTAGCTCAGAGCAGATCTGAGCATTGCCATTTAGATTCTTGACAAAGTTATAGAATGCCTTGTGGTTGTCTTTGGAATCTTTGGCAATTTTATTTTCGTAACTAGCATTGGAGGATTTTATAAGGAATCTCAGGTTCTTACTGAGGCTGGTAAGGGAGTTTTTTGCATTCTGGAATTTTCCTCTTTTCTGCAACAGCTTCTTCCTTTTGTTGTAAAAGTTTGTTTATGGCAGGGTACCACCAGATTGGCTTCCTTTTTTTGGAGGAGAGCATCTTGGTTCTATTTGGGATGGCATGATTCGTGCATGAGTGGATGTGCTCGTACAGTGCCATAGTGTAGGACTCAGCAGTCAGTTCCCATCTGCATGGGTGTCATAAAGTTTGTAACGTCTGACTTGAGTAGCATGAAGTTGACTTTGGATAAGTGTTTTATGGAGGTTTCCTTACTGGGGAGGTGGGGGTGGGATGTGGATGTTAAGGGTGATATGATCTGACCTGACCAACGAGGGGGTGACCATAGGTGTGGAGCATCGATTTCCCATGTTGGTAATGACCAGGTCTAGGATATTGGAGCCTCTGGTGGAACTATGGATTAGTTGATCCAGGGCATTGGAATTTAAGAATTCCAAGAACCGTTGGGCAAAGGTGTAGGTACATGAGTAGTTTTCCCAGTTAATGGCTGGGTAGTTGAATTCACTCAGTATTAGGGTGTTTGGTTGTATATTAATATTTTCCAGTATGTTTAGAAAGGTGTAGTGAGAATCTTGGGGCATGGTGGGGGATGTGTAGCAAGCTACAACTTGGATTGAAGTCTTACCTAGTGTTAGTTGCACCTGGAGAATTTCAGACGTATTGTGTTGGGCAACTAACCTGGTCATGTGAATATCCTTGGTGAATATGGACACTCCTCCACCTTTAGTGTTTCGATCCTGGTTTCATGGACGAAAAGTGTGGTAAGAGTTGTAGCCTGGTATTGCAGGGGTGCTCTCTGGAACCTTGAACCAGGTCTCAGTTACTGCACAGATATCGGTGTTCTCCATTTTTAGAAGTGCCTCAAGAGAGTGCATTTTGAGATTTAGACTTCTAGCATTGAGTAGCATTATCTTCAGATTTTGCATGCTTGTACCTGTTATGGTGGTGGTTTTGTCCTTTGAACTTTGCCTAAAAAAGGCACTATAGGGGTGGCAAGAGCCTTAGCAAGTAACCTTAATCCCAGGGGTGACAGGTACAGACCATCTCTTGCAAAGCATCGTGGTCTGTCGATCATGTCGTCCCAGGCAGACAGATACTGGATCCCCTTTGAATGACACCAGAAGCTTAACCAATTGCTGAAGTCAATCATTTTGTCCTTATATTTTGGTATCATTCTGGGCAAAGGCAGGATGCTACTCAGGGCTAGGGTCATACCTGCCTGGGCCACATGATCCAAAAGCTCTTCCATGTTTCTTTTCATGTAGTCTAGAGAGGTACATCTCAAGTCATTCACTCCAACATGGACAATGACAGAGTCATATTTGTACTTGTTGTGGAGTGACTTGAGTGCATGAGTTATGTGATGGATCCTGGCACCCAACAGGCAACTCATTGTTATTTTCTCCTTGTTCAGCCTGGTGAGTGGGACATCAGTGTGCCTGACTACAGAGTCACCTATGCCTAAAGTGTTAGGCACTTTGTCTTGCCTTTGCGGCTGTTGCTGGGTGGCACACTGGTGTTGTGAGCTATGTGACACTTTGGTTGTGATTGGTGTCTGTTTGCACTTCAGCTTTGGAGGTCCTTGTTGCTTGGGCAAGTTACAGTTAAGGGTCTCTGCATATGTGGATTTAGTATTGCTATGTGTGGGTGTTGGTGGTGTGAGTTTAGAAGGGCTATGTGTTGCTTGAGGTGTAGTGCAGGTGTTAACCTTCTCCTCTTGACTGTCTAGCACAATCTTGGTTGGAGAGAGCTTTGCTTCCAGTTTGGCTATGTAAGTGCATCTCTCACAGGTTTTAGTGCTGGGTGGTAGGAGGAGAGGGTTGTCTGTGTACATGAGGCAATTGCTGCATTGCCCCAGTATGCCCAGATTCACCAGGTGGACATGAGAAATCAATGGAAGCTGACCCTTGGACGTGCCTGGCTTGGTGCTTTTTTGAAAAGTACAGGAGCTGTTTTCCCTTACCTTAGCAACGTACTTTGCAATTATAGGCTGTTTAGTGCCTATGATTAATTTCTCCTTATTAATAAAGAGAGTTGAGTGCTTGTATCAATTTAAGGCTTCCTAGTGCTTTCCAGCAGGTATTAGAGCAAGTGCTAGTCACAGGGATGCTTAAAGGTAAGATGAAAAAAAAAATGGTTTACCCTAAACACTGTAGTGTGCACTAGAGAAGTTAGATGTGAAAGTAGGAAACAAGTTTTACCTGTCTAAAAAGTTAAGTTTTAGTGGAGAGTCACTATTTTTAAAACAGCAAGATGGATTTAAAGGGGGTGATCACTTTTGTATTATGGTACTATGGAATACAGTGGAATGGCCAATAAATTTAAATAGTTAAAGGGGAGTGAGTTCACAAAATGATAATTTTGTGCTTACTCACAAAAGCCAATGAAAGCAGAGAGGAAATGAGATATATGGTCAAATTAACATAAGAGGCAGGCAACTAGAAAGGCAGTGGTATTTAAGAACACAACAATGACAGGGTGGGGGGTGGGGAAACATTTCTGCCTGACTCACAAAAGACAGAGTTGTGGTGTCTTTTGAAGTTTTAATATGCAGTTAAATGCAGAACACAAGCAAAACACAAAGTAAAGAAAACAAATCACAGCACTCAAAATATAAAAGGGCAATAAACTAATACAAAATACAACAAATAAAAAGCAAACTGACCTTTTCCTCACAGCAAAGTATAGCAGATGTCTATTCCCCTTGCTTTACCTTAGTAATACCTGCAATAAATAACCCTGCCCTGTCCTAACTCTGATGATATACTTCACCTTAAAAAAAAAAAATCTGTAGCACTACCATGGCACAATAATGCAGAAATGCATAAACGCACACACACACACACACACACACACACACACACACACACACACACACACACACACACACACGCGTGCGCGCACACGAGCACACACGCACGCACGCGCACACACACATATTCTCACCCTAAACAAACCAATTCTCCTTAGCTGACAAAAAATATTTTTGATAAAATCTTTGTTTTCTCAATTTGGTGTCTTATAAATTAAAGCACTGTATGTTATTAATCAAAACAAGGTCTGACAAAATGTAGTGCTACTGTATATACATATATATTGTTTGTTTTGAGGGTTTTGCTTATGACTGCACAACTCATCTGTGTGATGCGGTTTATCCGTTATGGGGAGTAAAAGTAGTGGAAGTCAACTTGCTCACAGTGGCTTTATTTTATAACTGTTGGTGGCAATGGTGGAGTGTTGTGGTGTGCTTAGGTAGTTGATCTATGAACTGAGTGTGGTGGTTGTTTTTTTTTTTTTTGTGTGCTTGAAGCCATACAAATGTAGAAGTTTGTTACCGTGCATGCATGGTGTGTGCTGTTGACTGTTATGGGGGAGTGGAGATGGGAATGGTCCATATGTATCAGGAGGTTGGTGCAGCACATACCTCTCAACCTCTTAGAGCAGAAAATCTGGACAAACCCTAAATAATGGGGGGAAAAAATAGGGACAAATTTTAAATATTGCTCTTAAAATTTAGAAAGTTGATATAGCAATAGATTTTGCATTAGCATGAATTTTCTGAAGGATGTGGAGTCTTAAACTCAAATGTTTGTTATTATTTAATGACTTCAATCCTCAACTATTTGCCAGGAAAGTACAGATTTTAGGAGGAACACACCAAAAATATGAGGCAGAAATATGGATATTCTGCGAAAATCTGTATAGTTGAGAGGTATGGTGCAGCATCATAGACTGAATAATGGTCATGTATACTACTCAATGGTCCAGATTTTCACAGAATGTCCAGACTTTGCCACATATTTTTATTTATTTATTTATTTATTGTCTATTCCTCATAAGTTTTGTAGTTTGTGGGATGACTGGAGGACTGAAGTCACTAAATAGTGACATACATTTGAGTTTCAGACTTTAAATCATTCGGAAAATATATGTTAACACAAACCCTGTTATTTTAGCAATTTTTCTTCATTATTAAGAGTAAAACTTAAAATCTGTCCCTATTTTTGGGCCTTTGACCCCCCCCCCATTTTCTCAGGCTTTGTTCTGATTTCTTGCATTAGGAGGTTGAGGTTATGCTGTCTTTTTCAGTCTGCTCAAGTATCTGTTTTGCAGTCATTGCATTATGTCCCAAGTACACTCCTGCCATTTGTCAGTAATGATGAGTGCATGTTATGGAGGTCAAAAGTTTATCTTTCAGGAAAGAAGACTGTCATCTTGGGCCATTCGTTTATCCATTGGGTGGTGAAGAAGGCAGCAATTAGAATGGATGGAAAGGATTTGGGTTTGTGTCGATTGAGATGAAGAGTTTGTTGTCATGGGATTAGAAGTCTTAGCTGGACTCAGTTTATGGATGAAATTGAAGTGATGCAGGTACGGACAGGGCTTCCTCACATATTGGTGATGCATTTGGCTCATAATGATTTGGGAATAATTTCTATGAAGCAGTTGGTGGATAAGATAAGGGCATATCTGTTTATGACGCAGTTGTTATATCCAGGCATGTGCTTTGTATGGTCAGAGACAGTACAGCATTTGTGTTGGAAAAATGTTGCTAGTGTTAAGGCACTGGAGAGAGCATGCAGCTTTGTTAACCATAGGCTGGCAAGTCAGTTGGAGGCATTGGGCATGTATACAATAGACCATAAGGAAACAGTTTTGTTTAAATCCGATGGGGTGCACTTGAATGAGTTTGGTTTAGATTTATTTAATGTACATTTAAGGTTATTTTTAGAAGTTTGGTGCAAAGTTCTTTTGTAGAAGAGGGGGACAGCCTGTGGTCAGGCTGGTGGGTGGAGAAGAAGGGTAGACTTGCCCCTCTTCTGTTCTTTTACTTGGTGTCGGGTGTTGATGCAATGAGTTTTGAAAGTGAGCTGTTGGGTGCTGCTTGATAAGAATAAGTAAGTGGCAGTATGGACGCTGCGTATTTGGACAGGGAGAGTGGATACACTGTCCTGATGTATATTATAAGGATTTTCATGTTGAATGAGTTTGGTTTAGATTTATCTAACATACATTTAAGTTTATTTTTAGAAGGTTTGGTGAAAAGTTATTTTGTAAGAGAGGGGGAACAGCCTGTGGTCAGGCTGGTGGATGGAGAAGAGGGGCAGGCTTGTCCAGCTTCTGTTCCCCCCTCTTGGTGTTGGATGTTGATGCAATGAGTTTTAAAAGTGAACTGTTGAGCACTGCTTGACAAGAAAAAGTGAGTGGAGGTATGGACAGTGCTTATTTGGACAGTGTGAGCAGGTACATTGCCTGATGTAGATTATAAGGATTTTCAGGTTGTGGTTATAAGGTCATTTGTGTTATAATTAATATTTGAAAAAAATGTAATATTATGTGCGAAATTAATAAATGTCATTTGGTGTCATTGTGTATTATTGAAGGGAGCCGAGACAAATAATCTTGGTATGCACTGATTTTTATAAATCATTTGATGAGCATGAAACATCTTTTTTGTTTTACTGTCCAACCTTTCCAACACCTTTTGGGGCCAGTCAATCACTAAAGAACTGTAAGTTAGGACAGGAAGAGCAAATTGGTTTATAGCCTGGACTTTGTTCCAAGATGTCAACACTGTTTTGAGTATTAATTTACGTCTTCTAAAATATTCTTTACTAAGTAATATTCACGTGTTCATGTTTTATTGTTAATCCTTAATCAATTCCCACATATTTATAAACTCCCTCTTGCTCCAGTTCTTTTAGATCACAATATTAACCTTTCATCTCTTGGTTTGAATTTGCCTCTCATTAACCATTCCTGTATTTGTTCCTGATCAATATGAGGTTCTTCCAGAAGTTTTCTATACTTGCAACTATATTAATACTTTTGCCACATTTCTTGCCTTCTCATTTGGTCCTTCACCTTATATTCTTTCATTTTTTGGCACATTAGGTTGCTGCCTGATTTTTATCCACTTTTGGTTTGATTTCCATTTCTGCTTAACACCTATATGCTTCTGGTAAATCAAGCAGAGAAGTCATCTTAGATTTATTCTCCTCATGTTTCAAAACTTTCACTATGTTTGGGTCTTGTGAGGTCAGCAGATATATGTGGAGTCCCACGATTGCAGATCTATACATATAATCAATTTCAAGGAGTACCATCCCTCCTTCAGAATGGGGAACATATAATCTTGGTATGCACTGATTTTTATAAATCATTTGGTAAGCATGGAGTATCCTTCTTGTTTTCCTATGTAATCTATCCAGCACATTTTGGGGCCAGTCAGTTACTCCAAAACTATAAGTTAGGACAGGAAGTGTAAATTGGTTTATAGCTTGAATTTTGTTCCTAGATGCCAGTGCTGTTTTCAGGATTAATTTAAGTTTATTTACTTATTTTATTTATTTTACATTTGTTGACCGGGCTAGTCTAGCTGGATATATGTCCATTTTCAGTAGAGGCCCAGGGAGAAAAGCTCCAAGTATTAATACATAGTTTAATAAAAAGTGAACATAAAGTAATTTAAGCTAAAATAGTAAGAAGTAAGTCAAGTAAAAACAAAACTTTTTTTTTTTTTTTTTTAGGAAATTGGGAAATTAATAACACAATAGTCTTACACATAAGTGAGATATAGGATCCCACATATTATGTCATGGGGAAAGCATAGTACATTTTACAAAGTAACATAATTAGAAAGCATAATGAAAAGACAGAGGATAAAGTAAGAAAGGAAGAGAAGGAAAGACAGGAAAGGCATCAGAGTTAGTAAAGGATGAGTTAATGGATTTAATTATCATCCTAGGGCTAAATAAGGAGTTACTTTATGAAAGAGAGGCAGAATTTACACCTATGAAACAGTGGAGAAACACTCCAGGATAACTAGTCAGTGGGTCAGTTCACTATCTTAATGTATATTTGAGGAGCTAGGAGACCTCAACTGGGTTATTGGGTAAAGAAGAGAGAGAGGGGAAGGTAGGGAGACAAGAAAGGAAGAGCAAGGCTAGTCTGGGTTAGTGCAGGGGCATATCCATTTTTTATTGAGATATTTTTTGAGATTCTTCTTGAAAATAGGAAGAGAAGTCAGAGATGAGATATCAGAGGATAATTTGTTCCATAGTTTTCCAACCGAGTTGGAGAACAAACTATCTCCTACAGAGTTATTACTTGTAGTCCTGTTGATCAAAAGTTTGTTAGAGGAGCATAGATGTTGCAGGTTATAATAAGGGGTAATGAAGCTGGTGAGTATTGGAGTTTTAGTGGGTTGGTACAGGGTTTTGTGAGCTATTATAAGTTGTTGTAGTTCGATCTGATTGTGAAGTTCTAGCCAGCCAAGTTGTCTTAGATTAAGGCAGTGATGGGTCCTAAAAGGAGATCCGGTAGCAAATCTAGCAATGTTGTTGTAGGATATAACTAGTTTATTAAGGTTTGTTTTTAACAGGTTTGTATAAATAGGGCATGCATAGAGTAAGGTAGAGATAAGATGAGTTTTGGCTAGGGTAATTCTAGTAGCTGGGGTAAGAAATGGTTTGATTCGATATAGGGTTCCAATTTTTTTGTTCACAGTTTTTATAGTAGAGTTAATGTGATTTTCAAAATTAAGTTTATTGTCTATTGTAATTCCAAGTAATTTTGTGGTGGTGTCAGGAGAAATACTAGTATTGTTGTTGGAAGTGATAGAGAAATTTAGGGGGATTTGCTTATGTGTTGGCGAGAAGAGTAGTAGCTTTGTTTTCTTAGGATTGAGTAGAAGGCAGCGTTGAGAGAACCATTGTTCTGCTGTGTTAAAGGCTTTTTGGGTAAGAGACTGAAGTTCAGTTTGAGAGGTAGCTGTGCAGATTATAGTGGAGTCATCTGCAAATTGAATACAGGTAGTAAAAGGGATAGCTGATTGAAAGTTGTTAATAAAGATGGAAAAAAGAAGTGGACCTAGGATAGAGCCTTGTGGTACACCTAGGGAGATAGGAAGATGTTCAGATAATGAGTTCTTCTAGAGTACTGCTTGTTGACGGTTTTCTATGTAAGATTTAAACCAAGTTATGCTGTTAGGATCAAGTGAGAGAGAATTAAGAATGTGCAAGAGTATTTGATGATTCACCATGTCAAAGGCTTTAGATAAGTCAATGAATAGTGCAGAAGAAAGACTGTTTATGTTACGGTTAGTGTTGATGGTGTTTGTGAATGAGAGCAGTGCAGTGGTGGTACTGTGGGAAGGTCTAAAGCCGTGTTGACAGTTATCAAGTAGTTTGTTTTGGAGAAGATGGTTTAGGAGTTGCTTATGGATACATTTTTCCAAGATTTTGGCAATGGGTGATAATAAAGCAATGGGACTATAGTTAGAGAAGTCATTAGATTTTTCCCCTTTGTGTAGTGGGATGATGTGAGATATTTTCCAGATATCAGGGACAGTTCTTTCTTTGATGGATCTATTTATCAGTATAGAAATGGGATAGGCAATAGCTTTAGCTCCTATCTGTAGGAACTCAGCAGGGAGTTTGTCTTCGGAGGGGGTAGAAGGTTTAAGTTTTTGTAGTAATGATAAAATATATGATGTAGAGATCGGAAAAAAGTGAAATGAGGGGGGTGTATTTACATAAAAAGGATGTAGTTTTGAGGTGTCAGGAGATATTTGATTTGCAAGATTTTGTATAGTATTTGTAAAGAAGGAGTTAAAGGCATTAGCTATTTGTGTAGGGTTGTCAGGGTGAGAGTCTTGTGGGTTGGGTGTGATTGATTGGCCTGGAGATAGAAGATTATTGATTGTGGACCAAATTTTTTTTTGTTCCTTATTGGATATTTGTTGTAGATGAAGGTAGTAGTTCTTTTTGTCTAATAGTATGGCTTTTTTAGTGTTGTTCCTACATTCTCTGAAGGTTTGATGGTCAGCTTGGTTCTTGGAAGTACGCCATTTAGTCCAGTATTTGTTTCTGGTAGAGATTTGTTGTCTAGTATTATAGCTTAGTTACCAAAAATGTCCAAAAAAGACTGTGAAATAAAATCTCCGTTCCACCAGGTGAGAGCCAAGTCTAGTATTATAGCTTAGCCAGGGGGCAGGTTTATTTTTGATTCTAATTTTGCGTGTAGGTGCATGCAGATCTAAAATAGATAGGAATGTAGAGTTAAAGTATTGTAATGCATCATTAAGAGGTAGTGACTTTAGTGGAGTCCAGTTACATTGTTGTAGTTGTGTTCTGAGTTAAATTTTTTTTTGGAACGTAATGTTCGGAAAGTGGTAGGAAAAGTAATGATGTTTTTTTTCTAATAATATAGGTTAATAGGTAATCACTTAGATCTTCTGGTAGGGTGCCAGAGGTGTAGGTTTGTTGGGGAGTATTATTAAGTATCCAGTCCAAAGTGGTGTCTTTATTATTGCTTTTATTAATTCTGGTAGGGCCTGAAATGAGTTGAGATAAGCCATGTAGGTTAATATGGGAGGTAGGGTTTGAGTAGTTACAAGGATTCCAATCAATATTTAGGTCACCTAGTATTATTGTTTCTTGTGGAACATTAGTAGTGAGCCAGCTAAGAATGCCCTCAAGAGTGTTAATGTTGTTTCCTGGGGGGAGATATATACAAATAATATAGATAGCTTTACTTTTGTTTAGTTGGAGTTTAGAACATATTAGCTCTGCATTATTGTATATGGGAGGTTCAGGTTTATGCTGCTGATTTGTAGCTGAGATTTGTAAAGAATAGCAACACCTCCTCCCTTTTTTGATGAGCTGTCGAGTCTAATTATATTATATCTTGGTGGGGGAATTTCACAATCTTTAATAGTTTTATTCACATTTGTTCCTGTTTTATTGTTGATCCTTCATCAAGTCCAAAGTATTTATAAACTCCCTCTTACTCAATTTCTTTTATATCACATTCTTGTCCTAAAATGATGTTTTCCTGACATTGCAGTTTTCCTGCTTTAAAGGTTGCTTTTGCAAATTTATCAAGACAAAATGACATTCTTATATCATCTGAACATTTTTGACAACTTGCAGTTGTGCTTTCCGTTCCCCATCTGATGAGCTATACAGTTTTAAATCATCAAATAAGAGAAGATGAGAAGTCGTTACACTTTGTTGTTTTCCAAGAGCCAAATTATTGCCATGGCCTAAGCTGTTAAGTAGGCAGCTTAATGGGTTAAAGGCAAGGCAGAACTGCAGCGGTGACAGAGAGTCACCCTGTAATAGCCCCCTTTGAATTTTTATCCCTGGCATAATAATTTGTCCTTTATCATGGCTTACTTAGGTTCATAGGTTCATAGGTAGGTATTAGGCTATCGGCCCAAGGTCCTACGTAAGCCTAGCCAACATGTTTTCCTGGCTTACGCCACCCTAGAAAGATATTTTCCTGTGCCACTGTTGAGCAGAGACACAGAAGTGATCCCCGGGGTTTATTTCCTATTTCCCATCCACTCATCAAGATTCTTCTTGAAGAGTGCTAATGAAGAACTTTGCTTGACATAGATGGGTAGCCTGTTCCAGAATATGGGAAGTCTATCTGGGACAGAAATCTATCCCTCCAGCATGTCCTGTTTATTGTGGTGACATGGTTTAGGTCCCTAGAACGTGTAGCTCGAAGGGATTGGGATTTCTTTAGTTGTAGCATGTCCAACAGTTCTGGGTTTGACATAGCTTTATATGTTAGGCAGAGATCACCTCGGAGTAAGCGATATGCTATGGAGTAAACGGTCTGCCACTGTTTCATGGCCACTGTAATGTAGCTGATCAGTGTAGGATGTATCTTATACATTTTTAAGCACTCTTTTATCCAAGAATATGGGATACTATCAAATGCTTTTTTGTAGTCAATCCATGCCATACTTAGCTTCTTCATCTTTTTACAGTTCTCCACTATGACTTTATTCAACAACAAATGATCCTTTGTTCCATATGACTTTCTTTTACTGCCCTTTTGTTCTATTGCCATAATTGAGTTTTCTTCTAAATGACTATAAACTCTGTCAGCATCAATTCCTATTTATAGTTTATACGTCATCGGAAGACAAGTTATTGGTCTATAACTTTTAGGGTAGCTTGCAGGTTCACTCTTAAGTAGGAGCATTGTTTTTCCTGTAGTTAACCAGGTTGGTGTCTGTTCAGAGTGTGCATATAAATAATTCTTACTCATGGCTAAATCTTCGTGCAAAGATGTTAATACTTTCAGCCAAAAAGTAGGTACTGCATCTGGGCTGGGGTTTTGCAGTTAGAGGCTTTTCTTAACTCTGTTTCAATCTCTCTGGCTGTTACTTCATCCCATTTCATATCCTGTATCTCTGAACATCTTATTCTTTTTGACTTCTTCTACCCATTTAGCATCTTTGTTATATTCCACAGGATCTTCATAGATACGTCTCCAAAATGTATCTATTTCTTCTTTTTTTTTTTTTTAGCGGTCTTTCAATTCGTTTTAACTTATTTCCCAATTCACTATAAAACTTTTTGGATCATCAATAAATTCCTTATTTTGGGGTTTATATTATAAGCACAAAAAGA
The DNA here is from genome assembly GCF_019279795.1 of Protopterus annectens. NCBI lineage: Eukaryota > Metazoa > Chordata > Ceratodontiformes > Protopteridae > Protopterus > Protopterus annectens. The sequence goes on from NC_056737.1 coordinate 1,469,168,524, forward strand.
TTAAACCGCAAACGCTCACATGAGTGAAAATACCGGTAATTGAACTTGTTGTTGTGGGGGGCTGCGCCCCCCCACCCCCATCCCTCACTAACTATATATTCTAACTCTGAGATCATACTACAGTGAGGAAAGGGCAAATATCCCACTCCTCACTGTAACACAACCCCACAATCACACTTTCAGTTCCCGGCATTTTTGCTCATGTGAGCATTCGCGGTTTAGTCTTTTTGTGCTTATAATATAGACCCCTTATTTTGTACCTTTTCTTTATATTTATTTTCATTTCTTCTAAGTCTTTCTGCTTGTGCTGAAATGTTTAGTTTGTTATTTGCTATAGTGCATGATAGATCCTGGTCTATTCTAATTCTGCCTTTCTAGTAAAGTTTCTGCAATTACACAGGAGAACCCTGAAAGCATTACTAGTTTTCCTTCCTCTTTCTTTTTTTTTAACTGTCTTTGTAATATTTGATCTCGTGTACCTATGTTTCCTCTTATTGTAATACTGTACAGTTTGCCAGTTTGTCCTCCTTCATTCCTTTAGTTTATAAATCATCTATACACCTCAGTCTAAAACTTCCAATGTATTCATGTAACTCAGTCGTCACAATATTCAGAACGTATCCTGATTTCATTATCTTTCACCATGTAATGTACATTATGTATCTACATGTTTGATTTTCTAGTTTAAAAAAATCATACTAGTAATATAAGAATCCATAACTGATATAGGTGCACTCAATTGCTGAAGGTACACACAAAAACAAAGAAGACAGAGCGAGATGTGGTGCAATATGATATGAAAAGTGTCCACAACATTGTCAGTGGTGCGGCCTGTAGCACACTTACATTTAAAGGTTGGAAAGATCAAAAGGTTATCTACTCTATTCCCACAATAGATGCTTGGATTCCTTTTCCATCTAGCACTGTGATATCATGTATGGTGGTAGTTTACTTCTGAGGTGAATAAGATGGTAAACTGACATTCCAATCTCTGAGATGGCGATAGCTGTCAGATGGATAATGAACATCACTCATAACTGATTAAAAACAAAACAGAAAGGGAATGTTTGGCTTTATCTCAATCACGTCATACAAGAAAAATAACTTTTACGTCCTGATATACAAATCTCAACATATTTCTACAGTAAAAATATGTGTTCTGGCACCATTCTTATGTCTAATTAATGTGAATATTGCTTTGGGTTTCCTGGGAAAACAAGCCATTGGCCTAGTAAGAATAATGTTGTTGATAAAAGTAAATAAATAAAATCTGATCTTTAAGGACAGGACAAGTAGGACATTTCAGCATGAAAAGCAGATGGTCTTTGCTAAAAGTCCGGGAAGCATCAGAAATGATAAATAAACATGTATTTAATGGATACTTTAGGGGCAATAGAGTCCCCTTCTTGAGAGAATAGTGAAGCATGAAAGAAGCGAATGGTTTAAACATGCATAGGGTACACAGGGCAGATGTTGCTGGGATGCAGGAAGAAACTACAGACCCATCAGTCTGACAAGTCTAATATATAAAGCTATGGAATGAACTATCATGGAAATGAAGAACAAAGACATTGGCAAACTGCAGACACTGATCCCATCCTAGTTTGTCTTTATTAAGGGAATATCTTGCCAACTCTACCTGTTAGAATTCTTCAAGAAGTTAGCCATGGTTATGGATGAGGGGTAAATTATGCATACTGCTTACCTTGATCGAGCCAAGGCATTTGATATAATACCCCACTCAGGTATTGTTGACAAACTTTCAGAACTAGGCATACATCCCTAGAAAAATAACTTTCTTGGGTGGCATAAGCCAGGGAACCTTGTTGGCTAGGCTTACATTGGCCCTTGGGCCGATAGCCTAGTACCTACCTATGAACCTATGAACCTATGAACATAACTTGCTGTATTGCTGGCTGTCTCACAGATAGGACCAAAGAAGTCAGGATTACAGAGACCGGACAGGTCAGAGCCACAGTCAGAGCTCCATGTTGGATCCATTCCTGTTTGGCATCTACTTCTCAGAACTCAAGGCTAATGTCAAAGACCTCTGGCTCACCAAGTTTGCAGATTTCTGTAAATTGGGAGTTATGATATATTACCCCATGACACCAACATCCTATAAGAGAGTCTAACACAGACAAATGACTGGTACAAAGCCATGGAATAAAGCTCAACATGAATAAATACATTATAATGCCCTTTGGGAAATCATCCACTCAAGCTAATTACTCCATTGATAAAACACCCCTAAGGGTTGACCAAGTTGTTAGGAATCTGTGAATATATGTAGATATTAATCTGGCCTTTGACCAACACATAATCAAGATAGTAAGAAAATCATTCTATGTCACCCAACACATGACCAGGTGTATGGCATCCTGGTCCAGGGAAGTTATAGCACAACTCTTCTCAGCCCTTATCAGATACATTATTGAATATGATGCCCCTTTTACTATGTACTTAATCAGACACTTGCAACAGCTGGAATGTTCACAAAGGCTTCTTACCAAGAGAATCCAGAGGATAAATACCCTGTCCTACACAGACTGCCTTATGGCCCTATCTATGTCCTCAGTCTCAAACAGGTTACTAAGACGCAGTCAATGCCTGGCATGTAAGGCATCCTCAAATCCAGCTCTGATAAATATCTGGCATAAAAACAAAACACCACCAGAATAACCAGAACCAAGGACCTGATCTTTACCTGCAAAATAAATAGAATATGCTGGAGGGACTGATATGTGTCTTAGAAGATTTCTGTGCTATGGAATAAGCCATTGTTTTGAAATAGTGTTCATCCCTGATCCTTTTCAAATAAAACCTTGATCATTGGATGGTAAGTTGCACATTCACCCTTAGTCTGGGCCTTATGTCTCTGATGGGCAGTAAGCAAATTAATCCCAAACTTATATACCACCATAACCTTTAGCTAACTCCTTACTAACATACCCTACTATATATACACACACACACACACACACACACACACACACACACACACACACACACACACACACACACACACACACACACACACACATATATATATATATATATATATATATATATATATATATATATATATATATATGTATATATACATACATATACATACCTAACCCTGAGCAACGGCCAGAATGATACTGCAGTAGAAGCAGAAAATGATTGACTTAAACAATTGGCTAAGTTTCTGGTGTCATTCTAAGTGGATCCAGTGTCTTTCTGCTTGGGATGACATGATCGACAGACCTCGATGCTTTGCCAGGATGGCCTGCATTGGTCACCCCTGGGTTTCCGGATACTGGCTAAGGCTTTTGCCAACCCTATACTTTTTTAGGTGATGTTCCAAAGACCAAATTACCACAATAACAGCTATAAATAAATGCAATCTGAGGGTCATGCTGCTCAATGCTAGAAGTCTAAATCTCAAGATAACTCATGGACCACTGACATCATTGCATAATGTCAGACACTACACTTTCATACCAAAAATACCCTGCTGCAGTAACTCATTTTTTAAGCACCCAGTTAGTAAGCAGCTCTATAAGTCATATATGCAGGGTTCCTTAACTTCTACTTTATTGATTTATTTATTCATTTTTCAAAGACATATGTAAAATGACCTCCTGGTGTAAGCGGTGGCACTGAGAGCTAACAATATGGTTTCACATGCTCAGTTTGATTTTTTAAAGGTCTTTAAGGCACAAAATGAAGACCATCCCTGGTGTCTAGTGTGCATCCACAATGTGGCAAAAGTTATTAGTCTGCGGGAGAGCAGAGAAATGACAGCCCCTCACAAACACAGGCACATTTCATGCATACACAGACACACGCACACGCACACACACACACACACACACACACACACACACACACACACACACACACACACACACACACACACACACACACACACACACACACACACACACACACACACACACACACACACACACACACACACACACACACAAATACACACACATGCATGCGCATGCGCACACACATATGCACAGACATGCAGCGACACACATGCACATATGGAAACACTCCACAAAAGGACCTGTCTGCCAAACTCCCAAGCACTTGCCTTTAATGCAATGGCTGAACATGAGCTTTGGCTCATGTTAATTAATACATGTGGCCAAAGTACCTTCAGCAACAGAGTAATACTTTGAATAACTCAACTGCATGAATGCCTTACTGTAGACATTTCCAGAGATACCACATGGCTATTTAGCACAGGCTGCTACAATGGGTCTGTCTTAGTTCACCAAAATGCTATTTCAGTGAACTCCTTGACATTGACTGCACTTCAGCAAAAATTGTTTCAGCGATTCGCTGAATTTACCAAGGGCAAAGAATTAGCTGGCCTACTACTCAACTTTGCCCTCTTCTCCACTGTTGTGTGATTTTGGAAGTTTATATATATATATATATATATATATATATATATATATATATATATATATATATATATATATATATATATATATATATATATATATATATATATATATATATATATATATATATACAGTTAGGGGGGAAGCCCCCCAATTGGGTGGGTTTGATTTACTTACATCTCAGTCCATTGTGCTGCAGGACAAGTATTTACTTGCCTTTGGTAAATTCAGCGAATTGCTGAAACAATTTTCGTTGAAGTGCAGTCGATATTTAGGTGTTCACTGAAACTGCATTCAGTGAACTAATATAGACACCCGTCAATGGTATGCCTCAGTAGCATGTAACATGTCCTCCTGGGGAACTCAGTACAGTGCTGTACGTCTACACGCTAAAGCACCATGGTATAACTTTCCCTTGAAACGGAAATAGGTACTGCACCTCATGGTAATGTTTCTGAATCTGGCCAATATGGAAGCATGAAACGCTGATGTCATTATTCTTTACTGGATATAGCAGTCTACTTCCTCAGATTTTAGTATTACTGAATTCCACACAAAAATAAAATTAGAAAGGAAATTGACTCAGTGTGTTCATCATAGTATTACAAATTTGTTCTTTTTCAACATTTTCATTTTTAATATTTGTGGTTAATTGTGTTTGGTAGTTGGATTGTATTTTTAAAGAGATATTCAGTTTTCTATAATAAAGCAATACAATATTAAATTCAATTCATGTTCATTATTTTAAATCATTCAGTGTTTTTTTTTCCAAGAGGAATTTGCTGCTATGTTACTTTCATATCAAGAGGCAGTCATGCTTTTAATTCATTTTCAGAAAATAATGCAAGCATAATACTATTAAAAATGTCTTTGCAACATTTAGTTACAGCTAATGCAAACTCTTACCCTTTCACAGGATGAATGACAAGACCGTGTGGCTTATCAATTGCATGAATAATTGATGTTTTCAATGACCCATCAAGTCTTGCAACATTTATCTGTGTTTCATCATATTCTGAACTTATCCAGTATAAATTTTTTGATATCCAGTCAACAGCAAGTCCTTGACCAAGAAGGATTTCTGAAATAAAGGAAAGCAGTTTATGAAATATTGTGATCAGCACAAAATATCTAGTTGCATTCATTTTATTATTGATAACAAAACAGAAAAAAAATTTTGGATCAGTGCCGAAAAGAAGAAAAATAAATGGATTACTTAATATAATTTTGGTTCTCGTATAAATAACTAATAGTTTTTAGCTTACAGTAAAATACACTATAGAAGAAACAATTAGGTATCCTAACCAATGATGTGTACATTTCAAATGTTCACTGTCAAGTCTACAGGAGATAAAATCCTGCCACTGAAACAGTACAATTTAGGTTTAATGCAACAAGGTGAGTATGTCTCAGAGAAGCAACCTCTGAGGCTGATCTTGTCCTTGTGACATGTTATGCACAGACACCTGTCTTTGCAGCCAAGGTTTCATTTTAATGTCATGGTATGTTAGAAACAGAAAAGTTTAGATAGCAAACCCAACTCTGTGTCATAGAGGAAAAAAGCCCATGTGATGGCAACGATGTCTTGAGATCGAGTAGTGGTTCCAGAACTTGTAAATGTTGACCATGTAGGATGGGAGTAAGTGGCTTCAGATAGCTCATCCATCCTGCGGTATGGAGGTGGTTCTGACTTGCAACTTATATGACTCCTAATTGGAACACTAGCCTAGGTGTTGTACTGAAGTAACATGTCCCTTTGGAAAATGTACTGCAATTGTGCAGATGCTTGGATTAGAGTACTCAGTCCATGGATGTAGATTCCTCATAGTGCCAGCACACATTAGAGCTCTCAGAACTGCCAAATGGGAAGGAGGTGTTCCACTATTGGATAGAAGCTGCCCTATAGGACCAGGAAACTGGCATACCCCTAAATTTCCAGACTCTTTTCTGGGGGGGGGGTGCATGAAGCAATGGAGCAACTTGGGCAGCAACAAACAGTCTCTAGGGCTCTCAGCTTATTTGGGAATGCCCGCTTCCTGCCCTCATGCAAGTGATAGGTCAACTGGATGCAGGTTGAGAAACAATCATGGGAATGCCTGTGGAGAGTAAAAAATAGATAAATACAAATATACATGCATACATAAAAAGAAAGAAAGAAAAGTTTAAGTGGCTGCCACTGTCACCTCATACATGTACTTTTACATTCCAGTTACTGAACTTTCTTGCACTTTAATGCCTTTACTTGGGAACTGAAAAAAAGCAGATCTAATGATTAGTTAATTTTATTTACCTAATTTTTATTTATTCATTATCCAGAAAACCCCACTAGCACACTTGCTTCTTTTTACCATGAACTCACTGCACCACATTGTTAAGTGATTTGCTGAGAGATACACAGTAGGCAAACAGAGACCTACAAACATCAAATTCAGAACTAAATAATGAAGCTCATTAACATCTGCAAACATTAATAAACTTCCTACAATTTTCATAAGGGCTTCAGTTAATTAGTAAAGGGCAACTATGTGGTACTAGATATAATGATTGGGTAGACTACATACATCACCAGTCTTCTGCTAATAGTGTATATATTCATATGATTGAACATCAGTTGTTTACTTTTATTTAAAAAATGGTTAAGGACTTTAGATCTGTATATATTATATAAACAATCCACAACTATAAGTGACTAATCAAAGTTGAAGTCATCATGGTCCATTAAGAACAGACAATTCCTGATCATTCGTTTGAAGGATAGGGGTACAGATATCATTTGTTTGCTACTACTGTCACAAAGGAATTATTGTTCAAAGCATAGCCATATGAATTTGCATACATTTACATTATAGCTGCAGTATACAATACACAAGAAGAGGAAGGTAATAAATAGAAGTACTGTGATAATGTCCTTGAGCAATAATGACCTCATGGACACAATAATGAAGTAGGGGTCTGTAGGGAGATAGTTCCCATAGTAGGGTATGCAGGGAAAAGAAACCTTTCACCTAAAAGCTTGATGAAGTCAATGTGTGATTTTAGCTCTGCAGGCTACATGCTGAACTTTGTAGAGCTCAGTTTCAGTTTTTGCATTGTTATGACTCATCTACTCAAGTTCATGTAATGGATAGACATTGTATTTCAGTGAGCAACATACCGCCATGTCAAACACAATGCAGATAAAAGAAATACCTGGACAGTTAATTAGTACAACTCATTTTGACATCACCTAGCCTTAGAGAAACAAATTGTACTAATGAAAAACAAATGAATCACCAGCAATAGAAAAAAAAAAAAACGTTTATTTAATGGATTCCCTAGCACCTTGGTAGCTGACTTCTATGGGATATTAAAAAATAAAATACTAAACTTCATGCATTTTATTCCATATATAGAAATTACTTGAAAGGGCAGTAACAGTTAAAGATAATACAGTAAAATTAAATGTAAACACATTTGAAAAAATACACACTAAACAGCAAAATGTGTTTGAGAGATTTTTTTTAAATAAGTTTCTAACACAATGAGCTTCAGACATCCTTTTAATGGCATAAGGGAAAACTTTACAATAAATATGTCCCAACTCAATAATGGCAGAAGTTCCTGAATATTTACTGTGAAAAACAATATTGGATTCATGGATTTACCACTCATAGTCCCCTATAGTTCTACTGAATACTGTTAATCCAAGACAGAATTCAAACTTCCAAGTGTTAAAGTCTTAAAGTTGAAAAAAAAAATGTTTTAGACTTTTTTAAAGCTCCTTTCATATATCTTTCCATAGGTAAATGGTGGACTCAAGTACGTAAAACTCATAGTACTGCTATTGTAAATTTCGTCAGCATGTACTGCTACCACAGATCAGTAAAATCATTTTTATTTTTAAAGAAAATGTCTATTAATTTAAGATATTTACAATATATACACAAAAAGGAAGAAATTCAACAACACATACTGTTATAGAATGTTAGGAATACATTGAATCATCAAGGTAATCTTCTACAATTAACACATTTTTTATTTATCATTTGTTTACTGGGAAAGTCTGACTAGGACAGAGTCCATTTTCATCAGTGGCTCGAGGAGAAACGCTCCAGCCGTATGTCTTTGGAATGTGGGAGGAAACAGAAGCATCCAGAGGATACCTTCCTGAATGTGTGTAGGACATGCAGATTGCACAAAGAAGGCACTCCAGCCAAGAACTGAACCAGAGATCCTCTTGCTGTTAGGCAACAAGGCTCACCACTGTACCACTGCACTGCCACATTAAGAGTCTTGGTATTTTAATAGCAACATTTCAAGGCTATCCTAACCACAAAAGTCAATGATTTATAGATCTTATTCTGATCAGTTCTTTTTCAATTTTACATAGTATTGTTGTTAAATTTAAAAAGTAAAATTCTTCTGAATTCTGAATCTATACCAAAAATTGTTGTTACAATTGCAGAAGTACCATGAATTATTTAACTGGACTTGAGAGTAAAATAATTTCTGGACAGTAACCTAAATGAATTAAATTGCACAATTATTTTAGAAAACATGTAACTGCAATCATTGCATTTAAAAGCATGAAATGATTTTAACAATGAAGTGACCTCTGAGGCTTATTGTATAGGATTATATGCTCATACATTCTGATAGTTTTGTATAGAAACAGGAATTTCCAGGTAATTTTTCTCTCAACTTCTTAGCCAATAAATATGTACCAGTTACAAAAAAAATGTGATTTTTGTCTAAAAAACTGTATTATGTCCATAGTATTCTTGAGTTTTATTTTAAGTAGACTTTTATCTTGTAACTTGTCAGCCATAACCCAGTCATTTGCCTGGATTGTTGTCTTACTTGAAGATTCTACCCCATAGTCCCTCTCTCTTTTTCTCTCTCTTTAACAGAAATTAAACAATCCGCTTTTCATTTTGGATCTATATTACATGACCAAAGCTTTAGGTAGTCGAATACCTAAAGCTCGATCAATAAAAGTCAAAGTCCCAAAACTGTGAATGGCAGTTTCCACAGAGGGAAACAATTCATTTGGCTATGTGGATTTTGCCCTTTCTGCAATGTGGAGTGATCTCGGAGTTGGTATATTTAGTTGGGGGGTGTGGGTCGTGAAGCCTCCCACTTGATTTGTGTTTTTTTTTTTTTTAGTTGGGACAACGGCATTGTTTCCCTGTGTGGAAACTGCAGTTCACGGTTTTGGGACTTCAGCATTTAGTGATCGAGCTTTAGTTATTCGACTAACTAAAGCTTCGATCATGTAATATAGACCCTTTCATTTTCATTATACTCATCACACTTTGTTGTATTTTATTTCAATCAGAGACTCTGAGGAATTCTCCATTTGGGGTATCAGTTTTTAATTAATGGTCATAACTGAAAGCATTCTTAATGAACAATATGTTGAACCAGTTTTGTCATCACCAAAGTAGTAGGCTTATGACCATCTAAGTATGTGCTTGGCATGCATGAGCTAATCATATTTTACAGAGTTACTGCGAGAAAAGGAAGCAAGAATGAAGACTGTAATAAAATGCATCCTTGCATCTGACAAAGGTATAGGAACATTCATTTGAGGAGATGGTCTAGCAATATCAAAAATAATGCCAGACATGTTTAGAAAACAAGGATGTTTAATTGTAAATCAACATTACATTTATACAACAAAGACATTGAAATACATTGTCTTATGATATTTTTGTTATAATTAATTATTTATTCTTGGAAAGATGATGGATAAATATGTTGTATCAAAGCTCATAAAATCACAGTAATGTTATGTTGCATAAAAAAGTCCTAACCAAGTAAACAGAAAAGAAGTGAAGAGAAATATTATGACCAAAGGGCAAAAACAAAAGAAGGAGGAAAATGGAAAATCCCAGATTTACAGCGGAAAATATAGAGCACTGTTGGAGCAAACCAATGTTGATTAAGAGTCAACGCATGAATGGCTAAAGCTGAACGTAAACCAGAAGATACAAAATGAATAGTAGTAGCTCAAGGCAGTGGGCTACATATATGTTGGTTCTCAAAATGTAGAGAAAAAAAGAAGGCAATATAAATTTTTGTATGTTTTACAGTCCAGAACTAGAAAGCACACAAAAGTTCATTGGGACAGAAGGCATTGAAAAGAAAAAGAAACAATATAAGGATTATGACAAGATGAAAATAAAATTATAAAGCAGGGAATTAAAGTGGTAAGTATAAAAAACTTCTGGAATATACACATTATTCAATATCTGCTGCATGGATAGCTTGATGAGGATAGCATATAGTAAAACAAGAAACACTAATAATGACTGCTCTAGATATTTGATCACACAAACCTTTTCATAAAATCTATAAGTAATGTGATGGATGTAAAAAATGTAGACTTTGCAATATATAACAAGAAAGAAACCAACATCTTATTGCTGGGTGTGCTATACTTATACCTTAGAGTCTGTATACTGAAAGTCATAATAATGTGGGAAGGCTGTTATATTTTAATTTGCGTATATATTGCAATACAAAAGTAGCCGAAAAAGCATTGGAAGCATAAACTTCAAACAATTACTGCAAATAAAGAAGAAGCACTGATTTCCATTTGGATTATCTGGTACCAAGGAATAGAAAAGGAAAAGCAAGAAACCCAGTTACTATTACTGAAGAAAAAAAAAGACAAAAATAACATTAATTCATGGTACAGTTATACCTAGTGGTTAAAGTACTTTGTGTAAAGACAGGCATTGCATTGTAAAATAACATAAAAGCAGAAGTTAAAACAGTATAAAACAAGAAGACCAAGATAGTTCCAACGTAGTATGAGAAGCTGGGCTAATGAGCAACGAATTTCAAAGTATGATTAACTAACAGACAGGCAATTCTAGGTGCATTGTAGCTTTCAAGAAGCATGCTCTTTGTAAAAACTATGACCCTACTAAGAAGGGGGAGGTCCACCAAATGTGACCATAATAAAATTTCAAGATATTTGAAGAAATTAAAAAGGCAGAAAACATAATACATATTTTTTCTATGTAATCAGGCACTGTTTTGTCTACCTAGGCAAAATAACTAGTTATTGCCTGTTATGCATTTATAAAGCATATCTGGTCATTGCTGACTTTATTCATTTAACACTTTTCATTGCTAATCCCAGGCATTTCTGTTCCATTTTTGATTCTTTCAATATATATATTTATACGCATATGCATGTACGTGTGAAGGCAAGAGAAAATATATCATAGAGTTCACAGTTTCATTGGAGGATGGATGCTTTTTAAATGTTTATTGAACATTTTATCTATGTTCATCACAAGATTTGTTCAGGAAAAATAACACTGTTGCAAGCATTTAAAGGTGACTGCATACAGAATTTGAATGCTCACCAAACAATAAATCTTGATTTATTTTTATTTCTTAAATTAGTAAACCACTGATTCATGAATATCTTTCACACTTAACTCTGATTAGCTTAGAGTTAGGCAAATGGGGGTTCAGGTGATCAAATCATTGACCACAGGAAGCAGCTTGTTAACAGTTCAGAACTTTAATCATCTGTGCTGATTGCAAACTTAAATTCAAAGAAAAAATGGAGGATTTTTTAAGGCATCACACTAATGTCATTTGTTTCAATAATTTTGGTAATTACTTTGTGCTTTCTGAAAAAAGAGTATTGACAGAAACTTTGTTAGAAAATATTTCGATAAGAATTAAGTAGTCTACTCAGAAAATAAATACATTTGTTATATTTTGACACATATTGCAAACATATGTTCAGAGAATCATGTTGACATTGAACACCTAAATAAAATCTGTGCCTCCTCCATTTTGCATTTTGTTGGTAACCACAGGAGAAGGATATATGTAACTAAGTGTGACATCTTAGAGGTGTTTTATGTTAATAAAACATCTCACAAGTTCTCACAGAGAATAGTTGTAAGATGTTAATGCTAACAATATACAACAGTAAATACATTTTGTGGGCATTCCTCTTGCTGGGCTGCCTTCCGAAAACTCAAGAGTTTTTTGTGATTGTATTTTTCTTGATTTAAGAGGTGATAATAAAAACAAGCATACAAAAGAAAGAGCTGTAGTGGATGCTCTATATTTAAATGTCACCAACTATTGGAATTAATGAGAATCTTAATATTAAAAGCCTCCTCTAACTACGGGCAGCAGCAATCTAAATTATAGGCTGAACACTTATTTTTATGAACAGGTATCATTTCTCACCATGTTGCTTTATATTAACTGGTTTGGTTTTAATCAGCACTTAGGTTTGCTTAGTGGCTTCTGTAATATACCACTACTCTCATTTAAGTGAATGCACCTGTAAATGTTATTTATTTGTTTGTCTATCTATCTGTCTATCTATCTATCTTGTTATTTATTTATTTTTTTTATATTTTAAGGTAATTCCCCATTTTCTGTTATTAGCACATCTAAAATTTGAAAATTTCAGATTTGCTATCCACCAAGATATCTTAAATACTCAACACTAGCCTGTAGAAAATAGTAAAATAACATCTAATGCTGTACGGTGTCTCATTATCTGCACAACCCTTCAATTGCTCTGGCACTTACAAAAAATTGCAGCCTAATCCACATTTTCTTTTCCCTTTCACTTCACACAAAATGGCTTACTGCCTTCATAGACATGACCTAGGACTTCTACATTCACAACTTCTGCCTTAAATCCTCTATCACAACTACTGCCCATTTTCTATACAACTGCCTGTACTTCGAGAATTTTACACTTTGTTTCACTTTGACCAATTCTAACTTATACCTCAAATCCATGTCTTAATATTCTTACAGTCTACAAGTGACTATACCCCTCATTCCTCACTGCAACTGATTCTTTTTTATCTTATAGTTTCTTCCTTGGAGCCCCTTTACCATGCTCTATGGATATAATTTCTTTATTTAACACATGTTCTTAATAGTAATGATTACCATGGGCTAATTTTCTTTCATTTCTGCTCAAGATCTAATAGGCCAAAATGCATCTATTTGTTTATTCCAGAAGAGTTAATGCACTTTTCACATGACACTACTTACTTTAAACTCTCAGCATTCACTTCATAAAGGCAGGGGCAGTCTTGTCTATGAACACTTAACTATAGTTATAAAATAGCTTGATTTATATGGGATCCCATCAGTAACAAGACAAAACTGATCATCAGGCAAAACCGTGCCATCAGAAATCTCCAACCTTTTTTTTATTTTATCAGCTAGGATTCCTTCTTATTCCTCAGTCATTATTAGCCTTCAGACTAACACATATTTCACACTAAGTGGAACACTGAAATTCTAGAAAACATTCTTAAATAAGGAACAGTAGAAGCATTTCTATAGCAGTAAATCACACTATAATACCCATTGCAGTATTTAGCATATCAAAATGACAGAAAAAAGAACAAGACAGAGACCATCAGTACCCTTCCAAACTCTTTCACAGGGATTTTACACTGTGCCACAACAGAGAAAACCAGTCTATTTGATCCATGTGTTTTATGAGGTTTGGAACAGACCATTTTGTCCTCGGACATATTCAAGTGGGGCTAGATACATAGATTAGCAGGAATTAAGAGAATATAGTAAGGATAGGGTTAAATGGGATGGAGGGATGTTTAGTAGGAAATGAGGTAAGGGTAGGGAGGGGCTTAGACAGTTTTGTCAAGTGTAACTGAGGTAGGAGTCACATTTTTGGGCTGGACTTGCTACTGCATGGTTTGTGTCCATGACGACCTTGGGTTCCTTTAGAGCAGGTATGCCTCAGGTTAATATTTGTAGGAATGGTGGAAGTGGATTATGTGTAACAATTTTTTTTGGGGGGGAGAGTGGTAGTTATGGATGCATGGTTTGAACGTGCTATTGGTGGGCAGGCATATATGAGATTGTTAGTTGTGGTATAGTATTGTTTCAGGGCCTTTCTTAATGTCTCTGGTGAGGTTTTCTTGATTGGCCATTCTACTGTTTCCTTATCTCATTGGTAATGTTCCCCATTTTGTGGATATGGACTCAGTTTTGGCTTTTAGGTCTCCCATTTAGTTTGGGCATCCAGGTCCCTGATTTTTTCATCATCCATATTGTGGTGCTTTGCTTCATCAGTCAGGATAAGGTTTTTCTCTGTCTGCTGTGTTGTGGTGGGTTTTGTAGACATCTGTATTTGTCATTGGTGTTAGAGATCGAGAAGTAGCTATTCCTCTGCTGGGAAGATTCCCAGATAGGATCAGTTGAGTTAGACAGTGTACGTTATAAAGGTAGCACTGCAACACTATTTGGAAGTTTCAGTTTATGGGCAGTTTGCAGGAAGCATTTCACTCTGTAACCTGGTGGACACAAACTTTTAATTTGCTTAGGCAGGCAGGTAGGCTTGCTTTGCGAGGTGCCTGTGAATGATAACTCCTTGCTGCACATGTGCTGTGAGTTGTGAGTTGCTACCAATCATAGGGGAGGGTGCGAGAGGATGCGAGAGAAGGGCTGTTGCTGGGCAGAAACGCGGATCCATTTAGGAATGGTTCTTCGAGTTCTACTTGCACTGTTATTGAGGGCAGCGAGTGTAATGTGCTTCACCCAGCTGTAAAAATTCAGTCTTTTTTCTGCTGCAATGGGCATTAAACTGCTGCTGACTTAAAAAAAAAAAAAAAAAAAAAATCAAGGGGGGGGGGGGACAAGAGGGAAGAACAGCGCAGGGTACTTTGGACTTAGCCATAATCATTAGGTAATGGCATTGCACTAAACAAGGCTCCTGGCATATCTGGGTTAGGTAGATAAAGTAGAGACTGAGATCTTTAAATGCATAGTGGTCATGTTTATTACATTAGCAATTGTTTGCCTCATAAGAGCATTTGGCTTAATGGGAAAGCTAATTAGTTTGAGGGGGCATTCATTTCTGGTACCATGCTACTTCATGACAGAAGTTGATTTAATTTAAATTCCTTAATGTAAGAGAAAATTAAAAGCCTAAAGGTAGTCTTGTTTCCTTTTTCATTGCAAATTGAAATGTACTGGAACTCAAGGATAGGTGGTGCTTTAAAAATAAAATAAACTTTTGCAGTGGTTATTTCCCATAATTTTGCAATTTGACTTAGTCTTACCATTTTACTTTTTGATTGTCATTTTAGTTGTGGGTAAACCATCTTTTTTTTTTTTAATGAATTTGTGTTCATGAAGTAAGTTGTTTGTCCAACTTGTTTGTATAGCTAAGGAGGATTTGTTGAGCTAATAAAACTATGTGCGGAAAGGGATATTTTGCTTTAAGTGAGAGCTATGGTAGAGCAGATAAGTTCATTGTAGACAAGAACGTTATCCCGGGCAGTCTGCTGTATTGGCAAAAGTATGGACTGATTAAATTTTTTCTTTATCCGGTTTATGGATCATTACAGATAAGATTACTTACATGAAGCCACGGTGGTGCAGCGGTAGCATTGTCACCTCACAGCAAGAGGTTCTCCCGTTTGATTCACGGCTGGAGCGCCTTCTGTGTGGAGTCTGCATGTTCTCCCCATGGTCGAGTGGCATTTGAAAGACATGCATGAATGGACGTGCCTTCATTGAAGGTTGGACATTGGGCTGGCACCTCAGCACCATAAAAATCGACTGCCAATCATTAGCAGACCGGAGTTCCGCTGTGGCGACCCCTAACCAGGAAAAGCCGAAAGAAAAACAACACCAACAACAGATAAGATTACTTACATGGTCAGTTGACCACACAAGAGACCTGGCTGTAGAACATTTAAGCATTTTGGGTGGGAAGTACCCTCTTCAGCTACATTACATCACCACTAGTTTGCTTTAGGAGGCACGGATGTCATTTAAGACTATACTACTGGTTAACTTGCTAATATTTTGGTGCCTTAAAATTTTATCGGTTTTCTTGAAAGAGTTGGTTATTTGGCAAAGTAATAGTAAATCGTTACAGCCTGGAGTGTGCAGGGATGACAGTTTCTAACAGCAATGTTAGGGATTTATGCTGATGTAACACAGGTTATTCCTCGGTTTTCAAAGTACAATATTTTAGAAGTCACAAGAGTTAGGGATACAGGTTTCTCTTCGTTCAATTTTGTGAAGGCAAGTGGCTTAACTGTTTTTTCTTTTGCAGATTGCAGAGGTATGAAGCTGGAGTGGGCATTGGCTGGTGACCTGAACGAAGGGGACTTGAAAGAGGATGAAGGCTGCATCAATGGATGTCCCAGTCCCCTTGGGTGGTGTACAATGAGGTCACAGATGAGGGACTGCTGAGTGAGCAACTGTCAATGCCCTGACTGAGGAGGATGTGAAAGGACAGAAGGTGATGAGGGGAACTCGGGTGATGGCTGGAAGGAAGGAGGTCCAATGAGGTCACAGGTGGGAAGAGGTCAGTGCCCTGAAGGAAGCAGAGATGAAAGGTAATGGATTTGCTGGGTGAATATTATGATGGCTTGAGTGGTGTACAATAAGGTCTCAGGTGATCCTACTCTACTCAGTTATTTGTAGATCAAGTTTCAGGAAGCATTGCAGGCATGCGGGTGCATTCGAGATATTTCTGGAGCTGGGTTCTTTGTCATCATCTGGGAAGATAAAAGGCATAAGCAAGGCATACTTGGGTTTCTTTGTAGATGCATGCCAGGTTTCAATTCCATCATAGTTCCATAGGTATCTGAATGAATGAAAAGCTTTAAGGGAGAGGCTGAGTACAAACAGTAGATTAGGGTTGTTAAGTTATGGAGTCCCGCAATTCATTTGGAAGATAGGGTAGGCTGTGGGGGGATGCTGGGTTGAGAGGTGGTAAACAGTATGATGATAAGTTTCTTATTCTGCACTTGGGGGTGTTTTCCAGACTTATGGTTCTAAGGTTTTTTCATAACCTAGCCATATTCAGGTAAGTGAGTTTTCACAATCCAGAGTGTGCAGTGCATGTCGCTTGTTGTTAAAATGGGCTAGGGTGAATGTTGTCCTTGTCCTACAGGCATATAGGTGGAGCCGTAGGGGGAATTTGTATCTCTGTTTTTTTTTTTTTTTTTTTGTAAATGGCTGTACAGTAGGATTGTGGCTGGTTTTAATTTTCTTTGTCTAGTCATCAGTGAGACCTACTTTGTTGGTACAAAAGAGGGATAATTTTAGCTATAAAATAAGACCTTGTTTTATTTTGCAGGGGGTATCTTTTGTACTGTTACTAGAGGAGTTGGGAGGTAATTTTATGGGATCTTTGGTAGGACATTTAATTTTCAGGGGTGCTTTGCATCTGGTAGGGTCTGCATTTTACGCAGTTGATAAATGAGATATGTCTGCGGTGGTATATAATGGTCTTTAAGAGTTTGGTTTATGCGTGTGTGGAGTATTTATAGCCTTTTCTTTTACAGATCATTCTGATTGCAAATTGGGACATGCAGAGTTGGTATTACTTAGGGGACTGAAGAAATGTGGACTTGACAGGGGAGAAAAGAATGGGAGGAAGGTTTTTGGCTGATAGAGCGGTATGCCAGGAGGTCACAGGTTGCCAGCAGTGGAACGAGCATAAAGTTGTTGGTCTGTTGTGTTTTTTTTCCTTACAGGCACAAGGTAATGTCTGTTTCTTGTTTGATCTTGCATTGGGAGCATCATTGTGGAATTGTATATTGTTTTTTGGGTAGCAGGGGTCTTCTTTGGAATGAGTCAGATGTTATTGCAGACATCAAGGGTAGGGAATTAGCGAGTTACATGGCATCAGTTATGCTTGTGAGCTAGAATGGGAGTTTGATGGGAGGATTTAGCTTTGAGTTACTGCACTTTCGGATAGACTGGGCTGGGTTGATTCACTATATTCTGGATGGTAATAGCATGTCACAGACATTGTGTGACCTGGTGGCATACAGCATTCTATAGCTTGTTGGTATATTGTGTGGGTTAATTTTACCTGGCTTGGTCTACTGTTGGTGATGCCAGCCATGATGGTGGTGTTTTGAGGTCATACTGCTACCGGCCATGATGGTGGTTTAGGTGTTTTATTGTTTATAATGGGCATTTGGTGTGATGGTAGCATTTTATTAAATGGAATTTAGGAGAGATTTAAGAAGGGTATTACATTCATTGGACAGTAAAAGAAAATTTTCATTGGACAGTACTATGGGGTTGTAATGTGGCATGGTGGTCTGCATTTGCCTTGGCATGGCTTCAATGGAGGTGGGATTACTAGTGGGTTCAGTGGCTGATAAGGCTCTTGGTATCATTGTGAGGCTTCCTGTGGTCGGGTGGTATGGTCTAATTGCATCATGGCAGTAGTTATGATAGGTGATGAGGTCATGGTTTGTTACATTAGCATAGGTGAGAAGTCAGTGGTTGTTTTTCAGTTGTTAGGTACCTGGCTGTTTCTGTTAGTTATGCACAGGGTTACGAGGTAATGACTTCGATCCAGCTTGGTTAGGGAGGATGGGTACACTGAATGATGTTTGACCTAGTACCCTACTGGTGGTTAGTTTGCTGTAAGTTTGGTTGGAGAGAGGGGCAACAGCCTGGTTAGGCTGGTGGGCACAGAAGAGGGATAGGCATGCCCTCTTCTGTTTCACCTCTGGTGTTGGATGTGCAATTTAATAAGTTGGGAAGGAAAGTGAGTGGTTGCTCTGTTGGATAAGTTAATACGAAAGCAGAGCTGCTTATTTGGATGGTGGTGTAATTCAATAAATTGAAGGTGAGCAGGGTAACACTGCCTTGTTAGTGCAAAGAAAAGTGAGCAAGTGGGGGATGCTGCTTATTAAGGGTGAGTAGTTACACTGCCCTTATGGTTATTTTGTATTCTTTCATGGATGTTATCATCACCTGTGTCATGTTTTGGCTGGAATTTATAATGATTGGTTAACAATTATGTTTATGGAAGTGTAATAAAGGTCGTCAAATGTCATTCAGTGTTGTGTGTTTATTGAAGTGGTCCAGGACAAATGAGGTTTGGAACAGACCATTTTGTCCTTGGACATCTTCAAGTGGGGCTAGATTCATAGATTAGTAGGAATTAAGAGGATATGGGGAGGATAGGGTTAAATGGGATAGAGGGATGTTTAGGAGGAAATGAGGTAAGGGTAGGGAGGGGCTTAGAGGGTTTTGTCAAGTGTAACTGAGGTATGAGTCACATTTTTGGCATGGACTTGCTAACCTCCTGTCCTCTCCTTTTTCTATTAGTGGGATTGTGGTTATTTCAGTTTGGGAAAGCGGAGAAGACGGGCAGACTTGGTCTCTTCTGTTCCCCCTCTGGTGTTGGATGTGCAATTCAATAAGTTGGGAAGGAAAGTGAATGGTTGCTCTGATGGATAAGTTAATAAGCAAGCAGAGCTGCTTATTTGAATGGTGGTGTAATTCAATAAACTGAAGGTGAGCGGTATGCGGCCTTGTTACTGTAAAGATAAGTGAGCAAGTGGGGGACGCTGCTTATCAAGGGTGAGTGGTTACATTATTATATATATTATATATATATATATATATATATATATATATATATATATATATATGGGTCCACTTCGGTAGACCAAACTTTTAAATGTTCGAAGACGATATGGCCGAGACCATAACTTTGAACATTTAAAAGTCCGAACGAGATCCACGTACAGAGCGGAATGGGAAGATATCCCATTTCTGCAGTTTAGTGCGATCTCAGAGTTGGTATATTTAAGTAAGGGAGGTGTGGGGCAATGCAGGGGGCATAGCCCTCCTGCTACAGCAGTTTAATTTTGTTTTTTTTTTTGTTTTTTCTTTTTTTCCTTCAGTGTTAGAACTATTACAAGTTCGAACATATGGTCCTGGCCATATTTGGTTCGAACTTGTAATATGTTCGATCTTCTGAAGTAGATATATATATATATATATATATATATATATATATATATATATATATACACACACACACACACACACACACACACACACACATATATATATATGTATATATATATATATATATATATATATATATATATATATATACATATATATATGTATATATATATATATAT
Organism: Protopterus annectens; assembly: GCF_019279795.1. NCBI lineage: Eukaryota > Metazoa > Chordata > Ceratodontiformes > Protopteridae > Protopterus > Protopterus annectens. The sequence continues at coordinate 1,469,188,871 of NC_056737.1, forward strand.
ATATATATATATATATATATATACACACATATGTATGTTTTTTATGATGTTCGATCATTTTAGAGTTCAGTATAAAATGATTGTTTGTCAATATTTGCTCTCATGAGCATTCACAGTTTTTTGATGTACACATATCCCCAACTAAAAGTCACTGAACTTAAAAGATTTTCATCAAAGTTCACATGTTCAGGAATTTATGCAAACCAGACCACTAGTAATCAGTGATGTGCAGTAAATAATGTGACTTGCTTTTCAAAACAAAAATCCCATCATTAGATCACATTTGTAGCTATACATGCCAGAGAAAAGTGGAGATGGGGTATTTTTGACAGAGATTATTTGGTAAAGCGAGGTTAGCCTTAAACGAGTCCCATGCCAAAGGTGACAAGTCTGTCTTTTACTAAAAATAAGGGTAGAAGACACAAATGGTAGTTTGTAGGGGTAGTCTGAAATCTCATCTTGTCCTCTGGTGCCATTAAAAGAACTTATTTTCTAACATCAGGATTACTGCAAATACAGTTTTATTTTACTTTAACATTTCAACATAAATGTGAAGGGCAATAATTGTAAAGCCCTTGAAAGAATTAGAAATCTTAATAACTTCACTTTTCTAGTCTATGACTACATTGCATTTTTCTCTATCACTGTAGAAGGACCCTTGCTGTATGTGGTCTTCACTTACATACCAGTGTATACAGAAAACTGGCAGTAGTTTGAAGTACTTTGATTAATCACTGTTCTGCTAATTTACTGTGGTCATTTAAACCTGAAAAAGCTCTATTCATTTTTTGGAGGTTTTCTCCTCGGGTCTCCACTGAAGATGGGCCACAAGCCCAGCTGGACCAACCTGGTTAATAAATGTCAATAAATAAATAAATAAATAAATAAATAAAATTATGTCACTGAAAGATCTTTCCATGACTTATTTGAATCTATCCCACTCATGGATGCTGAAAACATAAAATGAGAAAACAAGTAAGATGAATATAATGGGTCTCCACCCACGTCTCATTTTTATGAATATTTATCTCTATACAAAATAATAATTTTCCCACTGAGAGGCCAATGACTTAAGAGAAAAAACAGCACTGGATTAGCTCCTCCCTGAATGGGGGATGTTCACGCTTCTAGGTGATGAGACATTTCTCTGTACTATATTTGACTGTAGACACATAGCTGAAATTAAGTCCAGACATATGGCTGCATCCCATTTATTGTAGAAATGGAGAAGCATGCAATACATGCCCTGAGCTTTAATAACCAAGTTCATGGCAGAAATATGCCTATGTCCTCCACAGCATCAAGAGACAGCTGGGTGTATTAGAGATATCAGCAGCATGATGCCTGGTTAGCATGTCAGTGAAAATGCAAAGTAAAACCGCAGTGTAAAATGGAGAGTGACTTTATTAATGGTGCGAGTGTGTGTGTGTGTGTTTGTGTGTGTGTGTGTGTGTGTGTGTGTGTGTGTGTGTGTGTGTGTGTGTGTGTGTGTGTGTGTGTGTGTGTGTGTGTGTGTGTACCATTGCCATTATCTGGGGAATATTACTTAAAGCACATATTGGAGTATATGTGTGAGTACAGCAGCAGTAGCATGCAGAATGTATTCATGTTGTAGCAAACTTCATCATGATATAGCTATATAAGCATGTACTGTACACAAAACACAATGTGCACATTACTTCCCCTTTTGCACAGGCACTTAGGTTACTGAAGCTGGAAGAGTGGTACTTCATGTTTCTTTGTGCCCACAGTGAATTTGCAACAGCCATATGTCTCTGTTTCACATTAGCCATGTGTCCTCAAACTATTGTACCACAGAGAAATATCTAACCACCTAGAAGCCTGAACATAAATGGGGAATTACAGGAAAGAGACCATGCTTGTGAAAGCAGGAAGAGAACCATACAGCCTGCATATATGCAATTATAATCTCAACCAATATCAGAGATGTGAAGATAGCAGTCAAATAGCCAAAGTTTTTTTATTACTAAAAAAACAGACCTACTAGTTGAATTTCACCAAATCATTCTGGGAAGTTAATAACCTAATGGCTAGAGGAAGGAAATCTTATGCATCGCAGACATATTTGGTAAATTCAATCAAACAGCATTCTCGATGTAGAAAGCATGGTGGTTACATCGTCGTCTTCCAAGTTTAAAAATGGTTTATGTACATATTAGTATTCTCTTTCAGACACATTCTAGATTTCACTTTAGGAAGATTCCAAAACAGAATAAACAGGCTGGTAACTTTGTCTTGACAACATCTTCATCTTTTCTGATGGTATAGATGCAACTCTATAAGGGAAAAAAAAAATATATATATATATATATATATATATATATATATATATATATATATATATATAATATATAGATAGATGTAGATAAATATGTGTTCTGGTACTTTGGTCAACCTCTGTTAATTCACACAATTTGGTTAACTAAACAGATGGCCAAAAGGTATGTGAGATTGACCATTCCTGTGTAGGGTAATATACCCTTTCCCCAGAGACTGTTCAATCTTGGAGTTAGAATATATAATTAGCAGAGGGTGTGGGGGTGCAAACCTGCAGTTGGTAGGTACAGGCTGAGGAATTCATGAAATAAGCACTTTTGCAGGGGACAAGCTTCACTACATTCCTGTTATTTACATGTACTGAATCTGATACATCTCGACTTCCATGATTTATGCATAGCGCTATGGTTTTGGGCCTCAAACTTAGCCTTCTTCATAAAGTCAGACTTGCTTATGGGACCATGCCTTATTAAATAAATAACATAAGCCTATACAACAATTCTTTTTAACTTACGGTCTTATATAGTATACACGGTCCTTTGTTTGTCAAAATAAAAAAGTTCTCCTCATTTTGACCCTCTGCTATGATTATTTAATGGTCATTGCTACAAATTATAATGTTCAGAGATCAAAGGGTATGTTTTCAGATTATAATGTCACAGAATAAAGGAAAACAGACTGAACACAATTTACAGTTATTCCCCCTAATCCGTGAAAATGCTTTATTGGGACTCAAAAAATGTCTTCAGTCAGTCATTCAGTCTGTGAGACACTTGATGACAGCAATTCAACTACAGACCCCATGATTAGCTACCCTATAAAAAGACTATGTTGCTTTCAAGTAGCTGATACATGCACTGTTAGTAAGTCTTATTTACTGCAGGGTCTGCTTATGAAGCATTTATGTTTTAAATTTGGAATGTTGCTGTCCTTTTCTCATTTGTCTTAGGATGTGTCTGCTTTGGTTTAATTTTTAGTTTTTACATTTCTTAACCAGGTAAGCCCACTGGGCACCTGCTATAGTACAGGGGTGACCTGTCTGATTAAATGATTTAATAAGAATCACACAGTGAGCAAATTAAATGTAGAAGGAATAAAACCGTGTACCCTGGACTATAGGAAACAGTGCATTAATAGCTCAAAGTCTTAATCTGCTGTAGTAACTACCCAACTTTATGTTTCAATGACTATCATGCACTGCAGTATTTGTTGCTATGCATATGACCATGTTCCTGACTGGAAAGTTTGTTCTGACCTGTCCTTAGTTATTGACATAGGCTTAACAGAGGATATCCATTTCTGCAGTATGTCTTGCTACTTGCAGTACATATTCCATCCATCCATTCTCAACCCCTTTTCCCATTTTGCACATGGGGTCAGGGTGTCACTTCCGCAGTGGCAATTATCTCGAGGCAAGGTTTACACTACCGGGTGGCTAGCCCTGCTGTGGTAGTTCATTCGCACCACTCACTCACATACACACTCTCACCTACAGTTAATTTAGAGCATCCATTTCCCTTACAGCATGCTTTGGAATGTGCGAGGAAATGGAAGCACCCAGAGGAAATGCATGTGACTGCAGGTAGGGCATGCAAACTCTGCACAGATGGCACCTCAGCTTACATTGTATTCTTAATATTTCTGTAAATGTCTTTCAATCCTTTTTGTGTTTTTATCTGTTGTGGAATTATTCCCCACTTGTATATAATTACCATTCAGCTACTGTAAAAAGTTTTATGTGTGTTTCTGTGGAATCTTTCTCCCCAAATCATTGTAATATATTTAATCTGTAGTAGGTCTTTCTCCCATTGTATATAATTACTCAACGACTGGTTAAATGGTTTTGAATGCGTTGTGGAGCTTTTCTCCCTAAGCATCTGCTGAAAATGGGCCATTGACCCAGTAAGACTTTCCTGGTTACTAAGGGACAAAAAAAAAATAAAATAAAATAATCAATTAATAAAAAAGAAAGAAAAGAAAAGAATGTCTAAGGTATAGTTCACAGGGTTAAAATGAAAATACCGAGGGTGTACAATTATACTACACAGGTCAGAAGGGATGATCTGCAGCTTAATAAAGCACTGAAAACAGGCTAGTGAAACAATTATATATGGGTTTGCATGTCAGGAAGTACAGACTACCTTCTCTGATAATCTTTTTTTTTGTTTAACATGGAAATGTAGATTTGTCATTTTCAGGGCCTTGAAACCAGAGCAGTGGAACTATGCAAATATTAAAATTTTTGATGGCTAAAACAAATGTACATTTTCTATAGGAATATATTTATAATACATGTTTGGCCCTTTTTTGACTGTGTAGTATTTTGTGAATTTTCATGTGAAACTCTATCTGCCTTTATGAATTTAGTTCTGTGTAAGTTTCAAAAGTAGAGATGCCCTCTGAGAATGAGTGTGGAGTAGCATAATATGAGTTCTAAAGGGGTGTCTACATATATTCATGTATTTCAGATCATTCCATGTATATTTAACAGGAGGGTCCAAATAAATGTATGAAACTTTCAAAAACATTTTATAATCAGTTTGTTTATGCCCAACATCCCAGAGGACATAAGTGTCAACTGTTAACAGGTTCATGCTCAATTTAACCATTTTTTACTTGCCTAGATGTAGTAAAATCGATGTAATGTGATTGATTACAATTACTTTATTTCCAAAGTTGATTATAAATCATATATATGATTGGTAATCTCAATAATAACTAAAAAAAATACGTGCAGTTTACCTCCCGAGATGATAGTTTCTAAGCTGGTTCCATTAATGAAGGCACGTTTTATAGTCTGGGTTTTCACATCAGCCCAATAGATGCGCTCTTTATCAGCATGAAAATCAACTATAGTCACTTCATCGACATCAGGAACAGTGAACGCTGTGATGAAGTTAAAGTAAGGGTTGCTTATATCCACGCCACGGATCTCCGAATGTCTTGCATATAGAAGAAATCTTTTCATTGCTGTAACAGAAATAAAGTTGTCAGTAGCGACTCCTACAAAAAGTCTTTAAAATGAGTCATTCCCCAGCTCTATTTCCCATCACATAATGTGCCATCTGCTTTCACTCCCATTTCTTTTATTTCGTGACAGAGGTGTCTGCCTGTGAAACATTTTATTTAGACAGAGAGAATGGCTGCCACTTCAGGATGTCATCTGCATAATCAAGGCAGTCTGACAACCAGCATGTAAAGCATTTGTCAACTGTTAAAGAAATATCAAATTGTCAGTAATACTACTCACTGCAATTTACGTTTAGTGTATCTTTTAAAGGCTCATTAAAATAAATTATTCAGGCAACTTAACTCCAAACATTCCTTTCTCAGAGTGAGGCACACAGAACACAGGTGGTCATCGGTCTTTACCTTTGCCATGACATAGCCAATTTAGCATTTTTTACAACTCTGTCAGATTAAATGTAAACTTCAAGCACCAGTGCTATAAAAATACATTAGAGTAGCTATACTGTGCTGTTAGATGTTACTTCCTATGATTGTGTTATTTCTTTTATTATACAGTGCATTTAATATAGTGAGATGAACACAGAAAAATAACTTTTGCCAGTTCCTGCAGAAAAATGCAAATATCGTTTAATATCTCCATTTAGTGTGCATACATAATTTTATCTATTCCTTCTGCTCTTCCTCAGTCATCACAGTAAAAGTAAATAGAAATAAGGTACTGTATTATATTATAGTATATTTACTGAATTGTGCTTTCATTGTTTACTATTGCTGTTTTGACTTTTTTATATCTGCTACCTCTCACCCCAGATTCTGCCACTGCTAGCACCTTCATTTTCTTATTCTAAATGCCACCCCTTATGTTATGACCACCATTATGAGGGTCTCCCTTCCTTGAAAGCCCTGTATTTAGGTGTTCTCATTACCTACGTGTACTTTACAAGAGGAGCATGCAGCCACACACTGTGAGTGGGACAGATCAGGTGAGGGCAATCATCTTATGGCTTGCACATTTCTTCTTATAAGGCCTATCTCCTACTGCTACTGACATGCTAGGTGATGTCACCTTCGTGGGCATGCAAAGGTGAGAGAAACATTGCCATCTGTATGGTTATGCATCCCCCATTGTCATCCACATTTATCAAAATACTATCTTATCATACCCTCATATCACCACCTGGGCTCATGAAGTAGACATGACTCTAGTACATCCTCAAATACCCTCTGCTGGAAGAGGAAAGCAAACAATACTTTGTAATTCCTCTTCCTCCCAGCCTGTTCCAGTAGATGCTAAACCTAAATCATAATCTGGTCAATGGAATCCTGATCAGGGCTTTATCCTTCAATGCCAATGTAGAAGGATGACTAAGAAAGGAATCAGCAAGAAAGAAAACAATATGAAAACAAAATGTTATAAAAGAAAAAAAAAACACACTGCAGTAAAAAAAAAATAGAAAGTCAAATTGTGGTTAAATCATGCAGTTTTAATAACACTGAGATTATGCAGTTTCAGTAGTTAAATAAGATTAATGCAATATAAATTCTTCTTGCCTGAAACTAACTTACCATAGCAGGAATTCCTTTGAGGAGCAAGTTTCATAAGATGTGGACAAGCACAGACAGCAGATCTGTTGTGGCCAATAAGACACAGGTGAGAGCATGGACCCCTTCCACTATTAGCTGCACATG
>NC_056737.1:1469203327-1469250827 GCF_019279795.1 Protopterus annectens
GATGTTTTCAGTATTAATTTTAGTCTTCTAAAATATTCCTTACTAGGTTTTATTTGCATTTGTTCATGTTTTATTGTTGATCCTTCATCAATTCACGTATACTTATACACTCCCTCTTGCTCAGGTTCATTTATATCACATTCCTGTCCCAAACCGAGGTTTACTTGGTGCTCCAGCTTTCCTGCTTTAAAGGAAAACCTAAAATATTCCTTACCGAGGTTTACTTGGTGCTCCAGCTTTCCTGCTTTAAAGGAAAATCTAAAATATTCCTTACTAGGTTTTATTTGCATTTGTTCATGTTTTATTGTTGATCCTTCATCAATTCACGTATACTTATACACTCCCTCTTGCTCAGGTTCATTTATATCACATTCCTGTCCCAAACCGAGGTTTACTTGGTGCTCCAGCTTTCCTGCTTTAAAGGTTGCATTTGTACATTTATCAAGACCAAATGACATTATTATATCATCTGAAGAAGTTTTGACCACTTGCAGTAGTGATTTCAGTTTGTCATCTGATGAACTATACAGTTTTAAATAATGTACAAAAAGAGGATGAGAAGTCTATATACTTCGGTGTTTTCTGGGAGCCAAATTGTAGCCATGACCTAATCTGTTGTAGAGAGCTTAATGGATTAAGGGCAAGACAAAAGAACACTGGTGACAGATAGTCACCCTTATATATTCCCTTTGATTTTTATCCCTGGAATAATAATTTGTCCTTTATCATGGCTTAACTGCAAAGTGGCTTGCCACTGTTTCACAGTTTCTGTAATATAATCGATCAGTGTAGGGTGTATCTTATACATTTTTAAGCACTCTTTTATCCGTGTATGTGGGATACTGTCAAATGCTTTTTTGTAGTCTATCCATGCCATACATAGATTCTTCCCCTTTTTACAGTTCTCAGTTAAGACTTTAACAACAAATGATCCTTTGTTCCATACAACTTTCTTTTATTACCCTTTTGTTCTATCGCCATGATTGAGCTTTCTTCTAAGTGATTATAAACTTTGTATCAATTTAAGTCTATAGTTTGAATGTCGTCAGAAGTCAAGTTATTGATCTATAGTTTTTAGGACAGCTTGCAGGTTTGCTCTTAAGTAGGAGTGTTTTTCCTGTTGTTAACCAGGCTGGTGCCTGTTTGGGGTGCACATATAAATAGTTCTTACTCTTGGCTAAATCTTCATGTAGAAATGTTAATACTTTTGACTAGAAATTAAGTATTGCATCTGGGCCTGAGGTTTTCCAGTTAAGAGCTTTTTAACTTTATTTCAATCTCTCTGTCTATTACTTCATCCCATTTCATATTCTGTACAATTAAACTTGTTATTCTTCTATCCATTTAATATCTTTGTTATGTTACAGAGAATCTCCATAGATATTTCTCAAAAATGTATCTATTTCTTCTTTTTTTTGTGGTGTTTCAATTCCTTCTACCTTGTTTCCCAATTCTCTGTAAAACTTTTTTGAGTCATCAATAAATTGCTTATTTTGTACTTTTCTTATACATTTATCTATATATATCATCTAAGTTTGTTTCTGCCTGTGCTGTTATTTTTAGTTTATTTGTGATAGTGCATAATAGATCCTGATCTGTTCTGATACTGTGCATTGCTTTTATCATGTCTATCTTTCTGAGTGTTTTTGTTAATCTGTTCCCTCTTCTTTACTCTTCTAACAGTGACACTTCATGTGTTCATTGCTTTATAATTTTCTCTATTCCATACTTCCATGATAGCATTTGATTTCTCCCCTTCGTTTCCCTTACTACCCCATGTTTTTGTGGTAAGACTTTATTTGTTAATTTAGCTGTGCAGTAATATATATTATTTACTTCTGTGCACATTCCTAATTACTGTATTTATTTGTTTTATCAAGCTTTAACTTTTGGGGTTTTACTGACTTTCCATAGTCTATCTCTTTCATTGATCTAATGTGTCTGTCCATTTCTTTTAAATCAAGCAACTCTTCTCATAGATCATTTTCTTTAAAACTGAGACCAAATTCTTTGTTCTCCATTTCCTGTGGACTTTCTATAGAAAGTTCCAGAGTATCCTTCTGTGTCGCATTCTCTTCAGTTTTATCCTGTGTCATTCACTGCTCTTTCATATGGCATCTTACTGTGCTATCACTCCACAACAGTGACTGCATCAGAGTTGCCAGTTTCCTGTTCCTTCTCTTGCTGGGCAACTTCAGCTGACAGTTGTACTGGTTTCATATGAAAGGCTCCAAAGTATCTTGATATGGCAACTGTTCAGAGGTTTCCCACTCCATTTGTCTCTCATTAACTTTAGAATCCATTGCTTTATCCTGCTGTGATGTTGGCTGAGTTGGATATTTTCTACAGTAAATCCTTCACTTCGAGGGTAATCCCGAACTTTAGTTTCTAGTTCTTTAACTTCTATATTACTAATCCTCTTTTCTACTTTTCCTCCTTGTTTTTTTATTTTTTTATATTGTAAAAATGTTCATGTCTGGGTGTCTTTGCCTGTATTTCTCTCCAAATATCTTTGGTGATGCTATTTTTGTATTGATTAGCTTTGCTTTTTCTTTTGCATAAATATTGCACCATTTAAATCTCCTTTTCTTTCCTATGTCCAAATTTATTTTTCAGATGTCTCCTGCTTCTGTTTCTCATTACTTTGGGAACTTGTTGTTTCATCATGTTGTGATGTAACCTGTGTTAGACTTTCTGCACTAAATCCTTCACTCCATAAGAATTCCATAACTTTGTCTTTTACTTTTGAACTTCTACTTTACAAATCTTCTGTTCTATATTCCCTCTTTGTGATCTTACTTTTTTATTGTGAATGATTCCATATCTGGATGCCTTTGCCTGTATTTCTCTTTGAATATCTTTGGGGTTTATTGGTCTATATAATGTTTTTTTTTAATCTGTTGTATAGATGAACACACATTTTTATTTGAAGCTTCTGACAGTTTTTCTTGTGGAAATATTTTTCTTTCCTGTAATTTCTTTCTTTTTGCATATCTTCTGTCTGGAAATTCTGGGCTTCTTGAATAATAGCAACAATACATAACTTCTTTCTAATCCTCAATAGTCCACTCTTTATGGCTCTTTTTTAGCCCATCAATTTTTGTGTTTTTTCTGAACTACTACTTCCTTATTCCCATTCTTGGAATATTTACATGTCTTCAGGATTCTACACTGTCTCATTCCTGGCACTTGTCTGTCTATTAAGACTGGGAGCTTTTTTATCCTGGGTCTTGTGCACCCAGCTCTCTTCTTTTTTTTATTTTTTAACCTACTTCTGTCCATGATAAATGCTATATAAAATGAATATGTCTATATATATCGGTGTCATCTTGGTGAAATTTTGTGAAAAACAATGTTCACCTCATCAAGGTAGTCACCAAGGTTTGAGAATAATTTCAATTCCAGCAATACTGCTCTCCTTTGCTTGTTGACGTATCATCTCTCCATTTGGACCCCTTGACATCATCTTTCCATTCAGACCCTGTATCAAAATTCTTATGTCTTCCAAAATAATTATGTCAATATCACATTTGTTGCACCATTCTAAAGTTGCTATTCTTCTAATATTATTTCCATACTATTAACATTCACAGAAAAAGTTCTTAAGTTATTCCATCCTCGGTTTCTTAGTTTAGGTGATATCATCCTGTACTAATTCCTTATAAGAAAGGCTTCATCCATTCCCTTTCTTTTTTTTTTCTTTATGTTAATAGATGGGTGAGTTGGTGTAGTTCTGAGGAGTTGTTTGCAGTGCAGATGATAGTGGAGTCATCTGCATGCTGGATGACTGAGCCTTCAGAGAGTGTGGTGTGGAAGTTATTGATAAATATGCTAAACAGAAGTGGGCCTAAAATGGAGCCTTGAGGAACACCAGTGGTGATGTTTAGGAAAGGGGAATAAGAGTTCTGCCATTTAGTTGATTGTTGCCTGTTAGTGAGGTAATTAGTGAACCAGTTTAGAGTCTGAGGTGAGGTACCTATCCTACAGCATTTTGTTAGAAGGAGAGAGTGGGATATAGTATCAAAAGCTTTAGAAAGATCAAGAAATAATGAAGATACAATTTTACCAGTGTCACGGGCTTGGTTGACGGTGTCCATGAATGATACGAGGGCAGTGGTGGTACTATGTCCTGGCCTAAATCCATGTTGGGTGGGGGAGAGGATGTGGTTGTGTATCAGATGGTGAAGAAGTTGAGAATGAATGCATTTGTCCAGAATCTTAGAGATGGGTGATAGTATAGCAATGGGGCAGAAGTTGGTAGTGTCTATGTTGGGGCTACCCTGGAATAGAGGGAGAATATAAGCTTTTTTCTGATGATGGGCACATAGGATTCTTGAACAGATTTGTTGAGAGGTATGCTGATAAGGTAAACAATTGAGTTGGCTGAGATTTGCAGGTATTTGGCGGGTATATTGTCAGGGTCATTTGTGCATGGTTTAAGTTTTAGAAGCAATATTTTAATAGTTGAGGTGGGTATAGGTGACAGAGTAAGGTTGGGAATAGGATGTGTGCTGATGTTAGCTGTTGAGACGTCTGTGGTGGACAAGTTGGTCTTGGAAAAGGTTGTGGTTAGATTGGCTATAGTATCTATGAAATAGGAGTTGAAGGTTGCAGCAATTTTAATGGGTGTTTTATTTGAGCCTGGTTAAGGATTATTACTATAGCCTGGAATTTATAAAGTGTTGAGAGAGCTCCAGAATTTCTTTGGGTTTTGCTTGTGTTGATTTTGTAATGTAGGGTACTGTTCTTATTTGTTTTTTAGTACTAGGTGCTTAGCCTGATTTCAGAGCTGTTTGTATTGGGTGAGGTCAGATGGGTTTTTGTTTTATAATTAATTACACTATTTTTTATAAAAAATGGTTCCCTCAGCTGCATTAATTTGGGTGGCACAGTAATGTAGCAGGTAGTTTTGTCCCCTCTCAGTAAGCAGTTTCCTGGTTTGATTCTCAGCCTGGGTGCCTTCTGTGAAGAGTCTGCATGTCTTCCCTGTGTCTGTGTGGGTTTTCTCTGGGTGTTCTGGTTTCCTACAACATAGATGGACTGAAAACACTAAATTGCCCATCAGTGTGGGTATATATGTATTTGGGACATGAAAGAACATCTATAGCAGAGCTACCCACCCAGTGGTATAATCACTGGCTCTACATGATTATCTTTGTTTAAAAGTGACACCTTGAATCCATGTGCAATGAATAGGGAAAATGGGTTGTGGGTGGGTGGATGGATATAAATCTACATATTGAAGTGTGTGTGTGTGTGTATGTGTGTGTGTGTGTGTGTGTGTGTGTGTGTGTGTGCACTCACATGTGTGTGTCTCTACTTGGAATGACTGCCCCCCTTAAGTCATGCCTTTGTATAATAAAACAATATAACTCGGGTATACTGAAAGGAAATATGATGTATATGATGTATACTAAAAGCAACTTTAAGAAGAATGTGATCTGTGCAATATTAAGCCCTTAATCACTGCAAAAACAAGAAACAATATTAAAAGAGTGGCTGTCTGTTGGCCTTTCCTCCTGAAGCACAGGATGTGCTTTCCTATTTAATTCTGCTATATAGACTCTGACTTGATTGTTAGAAATGCAACATTTTTGGTGACATTTCTTATGTGATTAATTTGAAAACTGAAAATGAATACCACTGGGAAAATGCAGTGAAATAAAGGACAGAAATTGGTTCAAAGGGTAATCGCCCTCTAAATCATACTTCTTAGCTGTCAGACAGTATCAGGTATGTCACACAAGATAGTTTTACAAACGCTCTGCTACCAGTAGAAGGCAATTTTGCTCATTGCTCAGTAACATTTAAAGCATATCTTCATAGCTACTTGTGACAATGTATATCACACAGAGAATAAAACACTGTTGCATTGTTTTCTATCACATTTTGTGATTAGATATTAATTTTATTATATGTTTCATATCCTAACTACTTGTCACATTTCACATCTTTCATTTTGCTAAAGAAACTTTGAAAGGTATACAATAAATGTTTATTAGGAAGCATGTTGATCAGGCTTCCAGTGCACGTGTACGTGAGTGTGTGTGTGTGTGTGTGTGTGTGTGTGTGTGTGTGTGTGTGTGTGTGTGTGTGTGTGTGTGTGTGTGTGCGTGTGTGTGTGTCTGTGTGTGTTGATATGTACTCATCAGAACTGTTTGTGTATGCGCATGGATGTAATATAGAATAAATAAATCACTGCAGCAAAGTGTAGAATAATATAGTATAGAAGTGAAATATTGACTGTCGGTTATAGCAACTTTTTGTTGTGAGCACAAACACTGACACCAGTTCATTACCTTGCTGATATCTGGTGTTTTTCAGTATAACTATTGCCAATTGCCTTCTTTAATTTTTTGGAACTGGAAATCAATATTTTTAATAACTCAGATCCTTTTTATTTTATGCTTGCCTAAGTCAAATACGTCTGCCCAGAAGATGTCATCCACTAAAGCTCTTTCACAGCAAGACCATTTTTTGATATTAGTGACAGACGATCACATTTGCTCTGTTATGGCAAGAGAACTACACTATTTGGTCTGCATGACAGATCAAAGTATTGAGGCTGTTCTGCCAAGTAATAGAGTTATTAGATCTGCCAGGCAGACTACCCATCAGAACACCAGAGACAGCAATGTCATACACCAGGTCTGTCAATCTGTCCAGGTATAAAATGAAAATAAAAGGGCAAGAAGTCTGATAACTGTTTTACGACTACATTAACTGGATGTACTTTTACTTCATAATTATTTTCTCAAAAAAAAGGCAAAGTAGAATAACAGTCAGAACTACCTGATAGAATATAAATGCTACATGTGTTCAATATGTACTATTGCCAAGGGTATACCTGGGATTTTTGGAGTTTATAACCCCCCCCCAACACTGCAAAGTGCAGGCGTTAGTAGAAAGCCCATTAGCCAACCTGGTGTTTATATATATATATATATATATATATATATATATATATATATATATATATATATATATATATAAATAAAGAGAGAGAGAGAGAGAGAGAAACCATTATAAATATTCCTTTTTTAATTTATATTCAAGCACATCTCGTTATACAAAATTAAATAGTGTATGCTGTGTCTTGCTTTGGCATGACTCTGCATACTCGTGGCTAGTTACATACCAGGCTGTCACCATCACATGGAGTGATGTCCTGAATAGTTATCTTACCTCCTACAGGAGGCAGTCTTGAAATTGGTTATATTTTTGTATATTCATTTAGGAATAAGGCAGTACAGTGACAAAATTGTCATCTGCACAAAGACATTTGTTTCTTGTTTAACAGTGAGCCAGCAATGATTTCAAAAAGTCTTGCTCTGAAAATTGATGTGGCAGTTTTCAAGGTCATATTCTGTCCTGGGGAACACACTGAATGCATAAAGTACTGGTAATAACGTTTCACTGTAAGTGGCATCTCATGGGAGATTATGTTACTTGCAAAAAATGATATTTGTTGTATTTATGTTCTCTGTTGTTGTCTGAATGCCAGCAGATGCATCTAACTAGCAATACATTTCTTTTGCTACTCGTTTCATTTTGTAATTTACCTGTGAGAAAATCCTATACTGTTTCCAATCTATTTGTTAACCAATTCAGCTGAAGCTGTTTGATATTCATATCTGAAGTATTTTAAGTAACAGTGGTTATTTATTGCAACAACATACTTTATTATCTCAGTAAGGACACTGATTTCACAACGGCTAGGTTTGCTTCATATAATGTTAATGTAGGTATAATTACTATTGTGAAAATCTATGAAGCTCCTTTAATTAACCAATTCATCCATTCATTCACTTGTGGCAGGTGACTGGCATAAAGGTTATGGTCTTTACCTCACAGATACAAGCAGAGTGTTTGATTCTGACCTCTAGCTATTGTCTAAACTTCTAATAGTCTGCTGGCTGATTGCCCAGCATTTACCAATACATTAATTAATTTGTTAATTCTCTTCTACTTGCTTTATCCTTTTTAGGTCACAGGGGAGTGTGAGTATGTAAAGTATATTGCATATAAATATCTTCAACCTTTTTTTTTTAGCAGCACCTTCAGTGGTATTATAAAATCTGAGCCAAAATAGATTATCATGAAAAATGTTTTTCTAATTTTATATGGTTACCACACTAAGCAAGCTAAGAAAGTAAAAACTACAAAGTGTGATAAATGCAACAAAATATGACATCAGTGCAACTCCAAATAATTACAGAATCCAGGACTTACTCTAAGTAAAATCTGTCATCAAATTAGTTTTATGATATTAATTTAGAAGTGAGACTTTTGTATCAACTGCAAAAAGGCTTTAAAATTGAAAGCTGTGCATTGTATTGTTAACGTAAACTAAATCTTGAACTAGATTCCAGCTAGCAATATCCAAAAACTTCCTCTTAAATGCATTGGAAATTTCAAAAGAAACAAAAAAGAGAAAGACAAAAGCTTTACATTCCTCGTACTAGCAGTCACAAGATCACAGACAAGAGTGGCTAGCAGGCAACACAAGTAGATTTCCTCCTAGCACTGGTGTAGAATTAGTGATTGCTAAGTATTTCCTAGATGAAACAGTCATCCCAAGCAGCTCTAGAACATGAGTAAGAAGAGGGAATAGTTGTAGTTGAAGAAGAATATCTGTATCATAAAACAGCATCTATGATACTATAAAACAGATACGTGGCTAAGACAGGTATGGAAATAAGGTACTTAGGAAAGCTAAATCATGTGACATTACTGCAAATCCAGAATGTGCTTTAACTAAAAGTTGTCATGAACTTAATTTTGAAATTTGAATTTAGTAGCTATACATATTGTGTTGACTGCAAATAGATAAGATTGAAAGCCATAAAAAAAAAAAAAAAACTACAGACAAAAGTGAGCTAAGAAAGAATACTGGTAGGTTAATAAAGAGGCTAAGAGAACAGTTGTAATAATCAAGAAGGCATCAGAGGGACTCTACCAGCTACTGGAAAGGAGATGGCACAAAGAAGTTATATCAGGTTGCAAGGGAAAGACATTAAGATAAAGAAGATAGCGATCATATACCCTTCCTAAGGGATGTCCACAGCAACCTGCTCATCAGACCACAGGACATCAAAGGCAGATGTTAGGAATGCTTCCAGCTGCTTCTTAATGAAGAAGCCTATGATGAAAGATGAAGAGGGGCCAATCTAGGAAGAAGTAAGAATAGCACTAAGGAAAATGTAGTCAAGCAAAACAGCAGGCTTAGATGAGGTCACAACAGATATGATCAAGATATTGGATGAAGTAAGGGAGAAATTATTCTAGCATCTACTCAGAACAGTATGGCGAGAAAGACAAATCCCAGCTGACTGGAGAATAAGCATTTTAATGCCGCTGTACAAGAACAAAGGGGACAATCACAACTGTAGACATTATACAGATATCAAACTCCTGTCACACTACACAAAAGTTCTGGAGAGGGTGATTGATAAACAAATATGCAAAGTAGTAGAAAGCAAGATGGGAGAGCAGTAGCATAGCTATGGTGAGGTGAAGGGGCAACTGCCCCAGGCACAAAGTTTTAGGGGGTACAATAGGCCGAGCCAGGTTGCTGTTTAGTGCATACCAGAGAAAGCATATAATGAGATAACAAGAAAGCTGATTTGGACAGTCCTGCATTAGTTCACAATTCCAGAAACACTGGTAGAATTAATGCAGCCTATGTAGAAGGACCCATTAACAAGAATGAGTAGTGTTTGGACTCACAATGGGGATACCAGGGGGGAGTGGGTGTACATCACGGTTCAGCTCTGAGCCCACTGCTGTTTATTCTGATGATAGACATTAACAAACAGGTTGAAGGGGACAACATCTGCTTAGCTGCTGTATGTAGACAATCTGGCAATACAAGCAGACTATGAACAAGAATTATAGCAAATGATAGGGGAATGAAATGCAAAACAGAATTCACACAGGATAAAACTGAATACAGATAAAACAGTTGTAATGGCAACAAATGGGAGAAATCAGAAGAAGCTGAAAATTGAGATAGAAGGGGAAAATTGGAACAGGTTAATAGCTTCAAATATCTGGAAGGGGTGGATGAGGAAAAGAGAAAGCCAAATAAGGAGGTCAATGCTAGACTCAGAGGCACTCTAGTGACCTAGCAAAGTGTATCAGGGGAAGTGAGTGACAGAAGAAGCTGAAAAGTAAGGTGTACAAATCAGTAGTGTGACAAGTACTACTGTATGGCAGAAACTTGGGCAATGACAACAGAGCAGCTGAGAAAACTAGAGATGCTCCAGATGTAGGTATAGCATGGGTGGTAGGACGCACATTGTGGAACACATGAAAAAATGACGACATCAGATCAGAAGCAGAAGCAGGCCCATTTAGCAGCAGAAAAAACTAGAGATGCTGCAGATGTAGGTATAGCATGGGTGGTAGAATGCACATTGTGGAACAGATGATAAAATGAGGACATCAGATCAGAAGCAGAAGCAGGCCCATTTGCAAAGACGGTCAAAGAAAAACAGATATAGTAGTTCATGTATATGTATAGAAAAGCAGAAAGCAATCTGTGAAGTAGGTTTTGGATGGACAGAAAGAGGGTAAGAGGAAAGAAATAGAACCAGGAAAGAGATGAATAGATTGTGTGTGAGAGAAGACCTGTGACAATCAGACATGACTAATGAAGAAGTTAGGAGAGCGGGCCTGAATCAAGAGAGAAAGACCTCTGCGCATGGCTTACTTCTTTTCATGTGTTAATCATCTAGTAGTCAGTGTTGTCCAGTGTATAAAAATAGTGTACAAGCATGTGTGAAGCTACCAGACATAGTTATTGCTTTTTCTTTAATAATTACCATAACTTGTCATTTTCTATATGTTTTTTCCTGTAAAAGAGGTGACGCTCGAAATTTTGTTTAGGTAGCACTTGTGTTTCCTAAATGACAATAAATTTCTTTGAATCTTTGAAGTTTTTCTAGGAATATTAAATGCCATGGCAAGTCCACAAAATTTGGGATCCCCAAGAAATACCCCAACAAAGAATACTGATACAATCATCTGGGACCCTTAACAAGAGTGGGTAGAAAAGATTCAAAAAACAGCTTTTAGTCTGAAGTGTTCAAACTCATCAAAGACCTGCTCTGAAATACCACAACGAAGGATACCACCTGACTAAAGCATCTGGGACCCTTAACAAGTGTGGGCAGAAAAGATTAAAAATAACAGCTTTTAGTGTAGATCCCTCTTCTAAGACATTCTGGTGAAAGTTTTGTACTCTAGCACAGTTCTTGAGGGTAGCACATCACTGGAATCAGCAGCATAAACATCTTGTAATACCTAAACCTTTTTTTGCCTCATTTAATCTAAACTAACTTAAATTGTTTTCTAGTGCCGTTTATTTCCTGCACTGTACACACTTTCTCATGAAAGAACTGTACACCATTCCTATCATATTTTAATGCAAGTAAGTGGATTTCTCAACAATTCTGATCATGACCTGACAAACTGATAGCTATTCTACGCAATGCATGCTGAGGTTTGGCTCTATATCATTACACCTATTGGAATCATGTCTACCTGTTTTGTTTTAACCCCTCCCCCTCCCCCTCATGTCACAAATGCCCAGAGAGAGTTTACTTATACAAATGAGATGTTGGGTGTAATTTTTAAATCTATTCTGCTGTCCAATCCTCCAGCTTATGTGCTCCCAAAGTGAATAAGATCTATTGTTTTTTTAGCCTAAGGTAACTGTGTTACCACATATATCTGACAAAGTGTTGTGTTGATATTATTGTTTCATGTCCTACTGCTTGGCATTACATGCTACTGAATTTTGCCTTGATATTTGCTGCTGTAGATATATTGTCCTACTGTTTTGCAATACGTGCTACTGAATTAGCCTTGGATAACTCCTGCTGTAGATATATTGTGAAATAGGCTCACCTCTCAACTATATCACTGGAATTGGCAGTGTGTACAAGAGTCCATTAATATTGAGGATGTTCGCTCAATAAAATGAATCATTAAATGTTTCCTGTAACTCTACTGCCAGTGCAGGATTACATTATATGAATGAGGGAGCCATATCGACAACTTAGATAATATATGCTGCTTTACCCTACCTAGCGACTTATGTATTTCAGCATTAAAATAATATAGAAGTACATTTAAACTACTACTGTTACTATTTGCTGAATATAGTAAAGGGAGCATATTAGTCAACTGAATACCTAATATATATTTGAAAATGTTGTTAAACTAAGTGTTTTGAATCCCTAAATAACTTAACTGGTATTTGGGGGCAAAGAAGTATATGTAACACAGAAGACATAGTTGCTTAAGTGCAGCAATTGTGGTACTTTCCATCAGACTGTTTTTGCAAATGCCTGCTAAAACAACTGATAGTACAGTTGTCTACCTTTTTAACCATCACATTGTTTAAACTGCTACATATTGCAAGGTTATGTTGCAAAAGAGCCTCTAGATAATCCATTTACCTTTCCCTCTATTATTTTCCACATTATAGCTGAAGTGTTTAAACTCAAAGATCAGCCCTGAAATACCCAACACACAATATCAACTGATACAAGCATCCAGGACCCTTAACGAGTGTGGATAGAAAAGATTCAAAAACCAGCTTTTAGTGTAGGTCCCTCTTCTAAGACATTCTGGTGGTACTATACTGTAATTCTGAGGATAGTGCATTGTTGGAATCAGCAAAATAAACATCTTGAAACACCTAAACCTTTTTTGCTTCATTTAACCTAAACTAGCTTAAATAGTTTTCTAGTGCTGTTTATTCCCAAGGCCTATTTACCCACAAGGTATTAGACCACCCCCCTTTTTTGTACTTTTACAACTGCCTCTCATTTTGTATTTCTTAGCCTCACTCTACAGACCCTGTACTATACAAATTTACTTTTGAAAGAATTATAAACCATTTCTATCATATTTTAATGCAAGTAGATGGATTTCTCAACAAAGCTGATTGTGTCCAGACATATTGATAGTTTTTCTACAAAGTGCTTGCTGCGGTGCGGCTATACCTGCTCCATTTGTCCTCTCTTCGATTGGGCTCACTCTGCTCCCATACCCTACCCCCATTTCCCATTCACCATCGCTACTCCTACATTAACCTTACTCTAGCCAATCCCCTCACTACAACTGACCAAACACAACACAGCTACCATTCCACTCCCCCCTAACTCAATTAACCAGTCAGAAGACAGCACTATTCCACTCCACCATAAAATCATTCTACACCCCCCACCAATACCTTCCCTACTAATTTCTACTCAGACTACAACTCTATTTAATTACCTGCTTACATCTTTATCACTCATAGCTCTCCAAAAGATCAACTACTACTATTTAATACATTACAAATTATTCTACTCTAAGCTAGTTATAACATCCCCCTTCCTAACATGCTAATTTTGCATAGTACAATCATCCTAACTCTTACTTTTTTCCCACCTAACACCTTACTATATAGAACTCAACATTACATCAAACTTAGTATTCTTATATGCATATCTAGCTTTAGGTACTGCAATACTAGTGATCTTTTCATCAACAGTCAAAATCCCCTAGTTTCTAATAATAATTTCTTGTATTGCTCTGTTGTTGTTACAGTAAGGCATGGCGACTCTAACCCCTTGGGTACTTTCACTACCAACCCTATTAAGAGTCATATCAGTATTCATTTATTTCTTAAAATGGTCTCCCTATATTCCTTCTGTCTATGACTTTCTCATCTCTTAAGGAGTTACTTTCTTTCTCCTTGTATCCTCTGTTTGAAAATTCTGTCTCTAATTTCCTAAGGGTTTTATTACAGACATCATCTGAACTGGTCAACCTGGAAACTCTGAGCCCCTATCCCTGTAAAAAGTTCTTATACACATGGGAAGGGTGTAAACTATCACAATGTAGTAAATTATTTTTCCTGCATGCTTTTCTAAACATCTCTGTCTCTATAGTATCACCTTGCTTTTGAAAATAAATATCTAAGAACTCTATCTTATATTGTGACACACTGAATGAAAACTCCAAAAAGTCTGTTGTATTGATATATACCAAAAAAGTTTCAAATGCAGTCATAGATCCATCCCATAATAAAAACCTGTTGTCCACAAATCTTTTGTAATAGGGAATGTGTCTAGCATGCTCTATATTTCTTTAGTATAAAATTGGCTTCCCAATGTGCCATTGCCAAATTTGCATACAAAGTGGCACAGGAGGTGCCCATTGCTACTCCTTTAATTTGTAGAAAGTAATTGTTTTTGAAGGAGAACACATTATTGTTTAGAATCAACTTGTGTACTTCATTATATTGTCATTCAGAATGCCTTTACTAGTCAGAAACAATCTGACAAAGTCTAAACCAGTTTCATAAGGGATGGCTGTAAATAATGATCTTAAGTCCAGTGTCACAAGGAATACTGAAGGTTTATATTGATCTGAATGAACATAAACAGATAAAACTCTCTAGAAAACGTTGCATATCTTTAATAATAGTATCTGTGTCATTGACTATTCTCCTAAGTTGTTTTTCCACATAAATGGATGACTCTTTCAGCCACCGCTTACTAGAGACTATTGGTCTTGGGGGGGGGGCACTGATGTATTTATGTACTTTAGGGAGGCCCCTAAACATGGGGACATGTAGAGCTTCTACTAGAAAATATTTATATGGAACATTGTCAATAATGTACATCAAAAAATTGTATAAATCACTATGTACATTTTTTATCAGCTTGTTCAACTGTTCATTTGTTAAACATGATAGGTGCAAATATCAAGCATGGTTAACATTTTTTCTTCATATTTTCTTCTACCCAAAACCACTACTGCACCTCCATTATCTGCCTGTTTTATGACTATATGTAGATTCCTCTGCAGATCATTTAAAGCTTCATAGTCAGCTTTAGTCAAGTTATGGAAGACATTTTGTTTCTTTTTTCATGTTCAGGTTTAATTAGGTCAAAAAATCCCTTTCACAGGCTTTCTCAACAGCCTATAAAAGGGGATGAGTAGGAGGTATAAATGTAGTAGACTTCTTGAACTCACAGCCTTTTGCATCATTATTTTTATTATTATTACCGTACATTAATTTTAGTGCTATGTTTCTTGTGAACAATTTTATATCAGCAACAAAATCTACTATAGCCGTTCTTCTAGACGGTATGAATGATAAACCCCTTTTCAACAATGACCTCTCAGTCTCTTTCCAAGCATAATTCGAGGTATTTATAATTAAGTCTGACTCACAGTCTGCTAAGTTCTCTTTGAATACTTGATTGAATCCTTGTGTTCCGATGACTTCTGTCTCTTTCTCCCACGACTCTGGTTCCCCTGCTGTTTCTGGAATTCCTTGAAAGGTAATGGAAGGGCCTGAAAAAATGACATTCCTGTCATTGAAACTGCTGTATTCTCCTTCTCACATCACTATCTACGTGAATCACTCAGGAAGCATCACTGGCATGGCTGGGACCATCTCTTTCATTCCTATTCTCCACCTCCAAGTTGGCAGATAGGGTAGAGGATGGAGGTGGATCTCTATCTGCCATCCTAATTGGTTGCCTTGGCCAAGAGAATATGTCCTCTTTATTGAAGTCCTGACAGTCCTGCTCCAACTTCTTTTTATTTTGTTGGAGCAATTTACACTCAAGTAAGAAAACATTGGTATTAAGATCATTCAGAAATCTGTTGGAGTTTTCTAGAGACAGTGCTGTAGTGATCTCTTGTTGTATCCGCATTGCATCCGCTGCGAGCTCCATCTCCGCTTTCATAAACTGTTCCACTAGAAGTTTCATGTATCTGAAGCTCGTCTCCAGATTCAGCTTTTGCCATTTAACTAGCAGATCTGGATAATTAGTTCCAAAGGTGGGCATTTTAAAACAAAGGCAGGCTTCCACATGTTTACATTTCCATTGAATGTTCTTTAAATTTAACATTTTTTTTCTCTAGTTCTCTCTTTAACTTAAATACATTTCCTTGTCTATCAGTTGGGGTTTCTCCTTCCATATTGGTCTCCAAATCATTTCTTTTAAAAGGTAGTAACGGGTTACTTTCTGCATAAAGCAGACTCTTAAAGCCATCAGTTCCATGACATTGATGCAAACAATGTGGATTTTATTCCAGTTCTACTTCTGTGCCCTCTGCCATGTTCCTCAATTCTTCCAAACAAAACACAATTAAGAATGAAGGTAGTATGAGGACAAAGCACCTCTCTGAGAAAAATGTATAATCAGCAAAAAACTAACTTGAGAGGTAGCTACATTGTCCGGTTTGAAGACACTTTATTCGATAAAACAATAAAAAAGTGTGTAAGCGCTTTCGCATTCAACAAAGTTTAGCATATTTGATGCATACATATCAGTATCTAGTGATGCATTTACAAGCATGTATTACTTTACAGGATGTAAATATTTTTGTACTTGATTGAAGTTTTATTAATATGGAGATGTATATATGGTTTATGATAAACTGATATAATAATAATTATAATGGGTTAATTAAAGTAGGGATATGATTGGTTTATACTAGTATTTAAACTGAAGATGTGATAGTTCTGATATGTCTGAAGAAGCATTTGATTTGTTGAAGGCGAAAGCTCTTACACACTTTTTTATTGTTTTATCTAATAAAGTGTCTTCAACCCAGATCATGGTGCTACCTCTCAACTTGTTTTTTGCTGATTATACATTTTTCTCAGAGAAGTGTTATGTTCTCATAATGCTTTCTATCTGTTGAATACCTTAAAACTGCATCAATCATTTCCATCTCTCAGCAGCATGTCCCAAGACTCTGGAAAATTCTCTCAAGATACCGCTACATAAAGGTGGGGACTCAACCAAACTTTCAAATTACCAACCAGTTTCCATCCTATCCCATTTATTAAAAATTCTCGAAAGGTGCATCCATACTCAAATCCTAAATCATCTCTTATCCAACAATCTTCTAGTTAACATGGCTCACACCCAAATCACAGCACTACCACAGCCCTAATCAGTTTTTCCAACACAATTAACCAACACAAGAATGAAGATAACCTTGTTCCTCTATTTTCTAGACCTCTTTAAAGCTTTTGATACTGTCTCTCATAATAAACTCTTAACTGGTCTAACTGAATTCAAAATAAGCTACTCTGCTCTTACTTGGTTCCAAGACTACTTGCCAGGATGTAAGCAAGCTGTCAAGTGGCAAAATAATCTATCTCTTCTTCTCCGTTTTACTCCAGGGGTTCCCCAAGGCTCCAACCTTGGTCTCCTTCTTTTCAGTCTATTCACTAACAACCTTCATACTGCCACCCTACATGTTCCACTGGTATAATACACTGATGATGTAGCCCTAATCTGTTCTGCCCCTACCCTCCAAGAACTCTAAAAAATAACATAGGAATCTGTCTCAGCAGTCAAAACATGACTACCAGGTGCACAGCTCATATTAAACCTGAACAAAATTAACTTATGGTTTTCCACCACACTAAAGGCTCAGATCCAACTCCTCCTTTTAAAATAATGTCCAGTAACAATGCCCTTATTGCACCAGTCCCCCAAAACAATCTTCTAGGAGTCATAATTGATCAAATCAAGAATACCTTCATATTGCCCAAACAATAAAAAAGTTCACAAAAAATTGAGAACTCTACACAGATGCAAAATTTACCTTTCTAATAATACCAAAATCACTTTTGCCAGAACCCACTTTGTTTCCACACTTCTCTATGCATCACCCACACTCATCAATCTCTATAAATCAGGCATAGCCAAAATAGACAAATGCTACAATAAAACTGCAAAGTCTGCAACAGATTCGACCTTTAGGATCCATCACTGTCTAGCCCTCAAACAACTATCATGGCTAGGTCTACTCTACCTGCTCAGACTTAACCAACTTACTTTAGCCCACCAAATAATCTATCAACCTGAAAAAATCAAGCTTTACAAGGCCTATTAAACCAAAACCTTAACCAACGCTCACTACAATCTAAAAACAAATCAATAATGGTCATTTCTATAAGTAAAAATAGTGCAGATGACTCTTTTTACTCCAGCTATTTAGCAAAAATCTGGAACACCATACCACTTAACTTCAGAACTACAGCCAACAAATCCATTTTCAAAAACCTTCTCAAATCTCATTTAGCTAGCTCATGGATATGTAAGTGCACCGACCCAGGCTAAACTACCTACGCTACATTTTATAACACTGCATCTTCTATAAATAAATAAATTTAAGATGCTACACATATAATGATATCACCTACACACCACTACTAAAGCAGTTTTTCCTTGGGAAGCCTTACCCTTTTCTATGACTAGCTATACTACACTACATAGAAGTCTATAGATCCGACACTAATTTTAATAGCATTGTTTCTAAATGCTCCCCAGTATCTCCACTATCTTTCTATCTCTCTTATACACTTGACTTCCAGATAGTACCTCAATTCACAGAATAATGTTTACATAGTACTATAAACTCAAATCACATGGTTTCAAAAGAAGCAGACTAGTCAACAATGTCTTATGTTTCACTTATTAAGCATCCACTATTTACAGCTGAATTGTGTACAGCTACAATGTGATTCAAACTATGTTTTAAGATCTCACTAAAGTATTCAATGATAATGTGTTTTAAAAATCAATTTCCCGCATATCCTTTTTGAATATGTGTATAACTGCAGCATATTTTATGAAATGTTCTTTCAGTTTCTACTTTTGATTGCCACATGCTGTATTTCCAGTCCTCATTACTTTTATGTTATGTAGTGTCTTACATATTTGTGTTATTTGTATTATTGTTAATGGAGCTTTTCTTCCCAGGCCTCTGCTGAAAATGGACAATGTGCCCAGTTGGACTTTCTCAGTAAACAAATGTAAAATAAAATAAATAAAATAAAATATCAAATCTAGAGCCATTATCAAGATCCCTTCTTAATTTCGCTTTAATCTGTGCTCATTTCCTCCATTATAAAACACAATCCTCTGTTTGGCATACTGTATATAAATATATATATATATATATATATATATATATATATATATATATATATATATATATATATGTATATATATATATGTATGTCTAAACCATTCTCTCAAGTAAAATGTCCTTAACAATGCATAACCAGAAGAATCCAAGGTTTAATGAACTGTTCTTATTCATACAGACTAGGCCGTGGTGGTGCTGCGGTTAGTGTTGTCACCTCACAGCAAGAGGTTCTCCGGTTTCATTCTCAGCTGGAGCACCTTCTGTGTGGCGTCTGCATGCCCTCCCTGTGGTCAAGTGATGTTAAAGACATGCAGGTAGGTGCATGCGTGAATGGGTGTGCCTTCTTTGAAGGTTGAGTGTCGGGTTGGCACCTCAGCACTGTAAAAATCCACTCCCAATCATTAGCGGACCAGTGTTCCACTGTGGCGACCCCCAACTGGGAAAAGCTGACGGGCATTACTTTTACAATTTTTTGTGACCTATAGACCCTCCTGCAAGGTGATCTGTGTTTGTGTTGTTATGCCAAATGCTGTTCACTGTGACCACCTTTTCCTCAAGAAGAAAAACTACTCTGTTAACACCCATTCAAAATACTTAGTTGTACTCCAAAATATCAAGTGTCAATTCAGAGATAAAATCATCACCCAGTAATCTCTCACTTGTGCAACCAGTATCACCTACATCATCACCTAGAGACCCATCTCACCTGTGCAACTAATATCCTCTACATCATCACCTAGTGCCCCTCTCACCAGCATAACAAGTAACCCTTACATTTCAAGCAGGATAAAGCCATATCAACATTCAGTCTTCAATTAGGTGAACAGACAGGATTCTGTAAATTCATGCAATGCACTGTCACATCTGATTCCTTGCTTTTCTTTCTGTACTTCACTTGTCTTCCATTTTCACCATCTCCCTATCTGCATTTCTTTTAGCATAGTCTGAGCTGTAAACATGTTGTCTGTTTATTCAAAACTGGTCCTAACTCCTAAATACATCTTCTGAACTAACATCATACTTTAAGCGTTCTTCTTCAATGATTTTGTTGGCTCAGCCTACAATGGCTGACATACTGTTGGCTTAGTATAAACTTGTAAACCTATGTAGAATGTTAAAATTATTTTTTGTATAACATACTGGCATTTCAGTAAATGCATGCTCTGTAATTCCAGGCAGTAGGACACAACAATCTTAGGTGTTCATAGGTACGTACTATGCAAGTGGTCTGCAGACCATTTCAATCCTAGCCAGAAAACCATATTTGATAGTCTCTTCTAGAATCAAGGAGGGCAACACAAGATGGCCTGGGAGAGAATCTGAGTCTTCCCATTCAATTACCTACTGTAGCTTTACCTTGAAGGTGGCAATGGTGCTCCGCTTCTTGCCATGTAGTGAACATCTTCTTGGTTTATTAGTTTAAACTAAGCTAGTTTCAGGTTTTTGATTGCCCAGATGTTGTCATTACATTAAGAATACTTTGGTTTGCTCCCCAGGGCATGAGATGGTAAAAAAGTCCCTTCTGACCTGGGATTCACTGTTTTAAACCCCAAACAGTAGTGTTGTGATTGCCTGAAAGCTATGCTGTTTGTTTTGAGACTTTGCCTGTCTAAGCTTGGCTAATTATTTCAGAGTTTCTACTTGCTTGGCTGACATGCAACTGATGGAAGAGATATTCTGTAGAATCCATTTAAGTCC
Source organism: Protopterus annectens (assembly GCF_019279795.1). Classification (NCBI taxonomy): domain Eukaryota; kingdom Metazoa; phylum Chordata; order Ceratodontiformes; family Protopteridae; genus Protopterus; species Protopterus annectens. The sequence continues at coordinate 1,469,223,995 of NC_056737.1, forward strand.
ACTGTTAGATAAGTACTTTTACATACTGATTTGACTCTGTTTAGACGTATACTACAGTTGCTGTGAATTTTGTACATTATATAGAGTTTTGCACTTGAATTCTGCATTGAAAACCTTTATTTACTGCTACCACTGCATTTGACTGATGTACTGAATCCATTTAAATTCAGATTTAAATATCTAACTATAGTTCTTATTTGTACTTTAAATTGTTTATTACTTGCTCTGCTTCAATATCTCTGTTTATTTGCTGCGTTTCTTGCCCCTCTTTAGTGCTATAGCTGTTACTATTTGTTCGTGCATTTCTGTTTGGTTTCTGAATTGTATCTAGGCTAGTTTCGGCTTTTTTTAGGCACGCAAAAGTATTTTTATATTAAGGAGTCCTTGGCCTACTATCTTGTGGCAGGAGGGAGTAAAAAGGGAGCAAAAAAGTCACTTCTGATGTGGAATTTGGGTTTGAAACCCCAAAGACTGTTGTGCTGATTGGTTGAGGGTTAGGTTTGAAACCCCAAAGACTGTTGTGCTGATTGGTTGAGGGCTAGGTTGCTAGTTTTGAGACTTTCGTCTTCTGAGTAAGCTTGGATCATTATCTCAGAGCTTCCTTGTGTTTGACTATCACTACACTATTCGAATACATTGTCTGCTGAATCCATTTGCATCCACTGTAACATAATTAGTTTTAAACATTTATTTGTACCCAATCTTAATATTTCTACTACAGTTGCTGTGATATACATTCATCTTATAGAGTTTTGCACTTGAATTCTGCATGTTAAAGTTTATTTGCTCTTACCATTGCAACTGACTGCTGTACTGAAGCCAAAGATTGTTGGTATGATTGGTTGTGCCCTTGGGTGCTTGTTTACAGACTTTCTATGCCTAAGTAAACTTTTCGTATTTATGTGACATTGGTCTTTATGTAGCAGTAGTTAGCAGTGTCTTGTGTTAATGCAGGCAGCTTGAATTGAAAGTTTCCTTATAAAACTACCTCTGAATTTTTTTCAGTACCTACTTGCACAGAGAGCAGCTAGTTTGCATAATGAGAACCACCCACACTCCAAGCTTGCTGTTTGGCAGTTTTTGATAAGAATCTAAACATCTAAAGCAGCCAAGCTAACCACCTGTAAACCCTCCAACACTATCCATTTGTACAACACATAATAAGGATCTGTAGCCATGGACATGCTAGTCTGGTGGATGTGGGCGTTCTGAGGCAAAGCAAAAGTTGCCACACTTATAATTATATTCTAATTCTTCAACAAATTGATATGGTATGTGAGAAATGTAATTATACAGTGTCACTGGAGGCAAGGCTCTCACATATAAGCAGCTATAATACCAAACAGATTGTCAGTAACCCACACACACTACAACAACCACACATAGTAAGGACCAGTTGCATAGACCCATATATGCTGAGGATGTTAAATATAATTGTTCAAAACCATAAAGATCTCCTAGGCACTGCACTTGAAAAAAGAGCTATTAGTAACCTCTATAACACTCTACAAATACAAAAATTAACAAGAAACACACTGCCACATTCCACAGTGTCTCAGCTTCCAATTCCATAAGGCATACCACCACACAACCCAACATTCTGGTTGCAGGAGACTACACTGTGAAATGTACAGATGTCCCACTCACCTGGCTAAGTAAGGAGAGATTCACAGTCAGCCATCTATCAGGGGTCAAGATCTGTCAAATAAAGTAAGCACTAAAGTCATTGGATCACAAGTAACAGTATGACTCTGTGATAGCCTGTGTGGATTTAAATGAACTGAGATGTACATTCCTGGACAATATAAAGACAGACATGGTGGAGCGCTCCGATTATGTATCCCACGTTTGTATGAGCATATATATTATTGAGCAACATTCTACCTTCTGCAAGGACGATGCTACAATATGAAGAGAAGATGACTGACTTTAATCATTTGCTTAGTTTTTGGTGACACTCTAATGGGGTACAATATTTGTCAACTGCTTTGCCAGGAATAGTCTCCACCTGTCCAATCTGGGCTTTCAAATATTGTCTAAAACTTGCCCTCTCTTCCTTCCACCTTTTTGAGGCAATGCCAACCTGGGAAAACATCCAGCATAGCAAATCTAACCCTAGAAAATCTAAACATGCTCAATATCAGGAGCCTAGAAAAGACACCCTCTCCCTCCATTCTCTCCTCACTTTGGAGAATGCAAATGTATGGTTTAAAGCCAAGTAGAGCACCCTGGCAGTATATGGCTACAATGCCTTCCACATATATAGACCAGACATTACACAGGCAGGGAATAAGGGTGGAGGTTTCTCAATTTACAATAAAAAAACAATCAAACCTCAGGGCTGGTCACACAGGATGATGCACTTGAATTCTCCAAGTCCATATCACCATAGTCAAGTCCAATACCATATCCTTCCAATGTATAGGTCCCAATCTATGATCCAGGAAACCCATAATACATAATTAAACTTATTGGAATCACTCACCATTGAAGTCAATACCATATTCATGGGTGACATTAACTAGTCTACTGTAAACTGGGAATCATACCTGAACACAAATGTGCAGGCCAAGAGATATATTGTATTTGGTCCACAATAACATGGGAAAACAATGCACTACCCCCCCCCCCCCCACACACACACACACACCTCTGGTAAGTTCAGACCATAAAGCTGTCTTCTTTGAACTATTCTATGAGCTATTTTAAGGCAAACATCCTTATTAAGTGATAACCTGGTAAAGTTTCAAGCCCCCAGAAGAGTTGAGAACACTGTTGCTTATGTGGAATTTTTCACAGAGGCCTTGTACAATCATATCAATAGATGCATTGAGACAGCTGTGCTTACCAGGAATAAACACAAAACCAGCACAAAAGACAAACCACCCTAGTGGAATCCCAATATAAATAGATTGTACAACAAAAAGAGAAGGTCATAGCTAAAATAAGAAAGTGCAATACCCAGCAGGATTAAAAAAAAAATTCTTATCAATCTAAACAAGCAATTCATAGGACAGATCAGGTCTACCAAAGCTAAATTTGAGGAAAAAATGCCCTCCAAGGTCAACAAAAGCCATACGACTTTCTGTTGCTAAGCCCGTTATCTCAAAGGCACAACAATATGAAGAGCTAATTGCAAATGGAGCCCCTTGCACTTTGCCAGATGATATAAAGTACTTATTAGATGCCAAACTCAGATCCAGTTTTAAGCCCCCTCTCTCATCCAGCCATCTCTCTGGAATACCACTGAACATACCCCCAACTACCTCTAGACAGTAGGTCTTCAACGTGCTCTCCCATGCCAAATATACCATATCAGTTGGCTATAGTAATATCCCAGGATGCCTCCTAAACAACATGAAGCATGGCCTGTCAGGACCACTAGAAACACTAGTAAACTACATTATCAAGACAGGCTTCATACCATGAAAATGGAGAACTGCAATGGTCATTCCTCCCTAAAAGGGTGGGCTTTCTAAAGGCCCCTGTAACTACAGACCCAGAAGTCTGACTACTCTTATATGCAAAGCCATGGAAAGAATCATAATGGAAATGATTAACAATGACATAGTAAATCTTGAGGAAATGGATCCAACCCAGTTTTATTTTATCAAGCGCAGATCATGCCTGTTCAAACTGGTGGACTTGTTCTATAAACTCACTAAGGCAAAGAACAAGGAAAAAATGGAGCATATTGCCTACCTTGACCTGGACAAGCATTTGATATGATACCCCACTAAGACATTATAGATAATTTTGTAGAATTAGGTATAAAAATACAAAGTGGATAACAGGGTGACTCAGAAATAAGAACCACAAAGTTAGGATAGAAGAGTCTAAAAGAGGCTATTCAGGCTATTCACTAGTGGAGTTTCTCTGGGGTCTGTGTTGGGGCCACTCTAATCTGGCATCAACTTCTCTGAGGTCAAGGCCAATGCCAAAGTCTGAGGCTGCCAAAATTTGATAATGATTGCAAACTAGATGCAGTCATAAAACCACTTCAAGACACAAATATCTTCCAATAAGGGCCAGATAAATATCTGGTGTCAGAGCCACAGCTTGAAACATAAAGCCAAGAAATGCAAGTAGCAAATTTTGGGAAGTTTGCCACTCCTGGAAACTATTGCACTGACAGCACACCCTTTAGATTAGATCCAGTAGTCAGGCATTTGGGGATGGATGTAAATAGTAGCTTGGCCTTCAACCATCATGTGTATATGGTAGTAATAAAATCATTCTATGTTGCACAACTTAGAAGCAAAAGTATGGCATCTAGGTCATAGGTCATTTGACCCTCATCATCCCACTCATTGAGTAAAATGCCTCCCTTCAGAATGTACCTGACCAGATGCATGAAACAGTTGAAACATTCACAGAAGTTCCTTTCAAAATGGATATGGGGCATAAACACCATGTCCTACGTGGATTGCCAGAAAGCCCTATTCCTGTACTCAGTCTCATAGAGACTTTTGAGGAGTGATCTATTCCTTGCAACAAAGGCACCCTTGGATCTTTAAACAATGGAGATTCTGCATGACTGCCAAAATGCATCGGAAATACCAAATCTAAGAACGTAAATCTTGCTTGAGATATAAATAGGACATCTTGGAGGGGCTGGTATGTATCTCAGAGAATACCCCATATCTGTAACAGGCTTCCCATCCATGTGAAGCAGAGCTCTTCCCTAACTCATTTCAAGTGTAATTTGGACCAGTGGATGGGGAACTGGAGATTTATCACTGGTCTAGCACCTATGTCCCTAATGGACAGAGGCAGACTGCAAATGTTTGACCACCCAAGCTGTAGTCTACATATACCCCTAGGAATAATCTTAAGGTCCATAAACATGGCAGTTGCTATTGAGATGCATTGCTAGGTTTAAGAAGTGCCAGTCATCAGAACACTAGTATACAGCTAAGTACCTATGAACTGTTTAGATGATGTGTCCTGAAAGAATTCATCTAAAATGGCAATTGCAAATTCTGGAGACATGTTAGTGGTTCTAAACAATATTTGCAGACTTCCATCTATGCCCTGTAAGTGACATGTAAATCTTCTCAGAAGGTACATGCCAGTCCAGATGACAGGTAAGCACCAGCCAGGACCACTAAATGAAAGATCATGTGGTTTGTCATGTGGCATTGGGCATAGGAGCAGGAAGTGTTTCAGGAGAATGCAGGCTAGAAGATAAACATAAAACAAGGGTACAATATTTGTTTTCTAGATAAAATTCTAAAACACCTCTTGTTGTTAGGAAGCAAATTTGAATATACAATCCATAAATTAAACAACAGCTTTACAGTCCAGGAGATGGAAGAATTCAGCAGAGGAATGGATGAAATGATTGTCAGCCAACCACACTAATATAACTAGCTGTTGCTGTTACCAAGACCAAGTAAATATATCACCTACCACTATTAAATGCAGTAGCAGGCCTGGTAGGATGCAACTCTTCACCAGGTTGAAGATATTTATTTATTTATTTATTTCACATTTGCTAATCAGGAAGGTGAACTTGTCCTAAGACCATTTTCAGCAATGACCTGGGCCTTCAAGATACTGCACGCAGTAATTCCGAAAACAACAATGAGTAGTAAATGGTATAATAAAAGGACAAACGTGACTAAAATTTAAATCCAAAACTAAGAACGAGACTAACAATTGTTACTATTATTATTATTAGTAGTAGCAGTGTGAAAGAAAAGGGCAAATAATATAAAGTAAAACATTTATTTAATGTTTGAAAGTTAAATTTAGCTAAGAACAAGTGGAAAGGAGAAGTAATCACAGTCACCCTTAAATGGGAGAAGAAAAAGTGATGACGTAGAGCAAAGAAAAGAGAAGAAAGAACAGCGGCCTAGGGAAGTGGCATTCAGAAGTAAGTGCATTACCAGGTTTTACTACACATATTTAACACTGTGAAAAAAAATTTCATTAACCAGAGCAGAATGTAAAAGAAGTAATCAGGTGTGAACAAGTAATCAGGTGTGTAAAGACGAAGACTGGTGTTTGTTGATATACTTAATTAGCCATTCACTGTGAAGCAATAACATTTGTTATTTTTTAAGTGAGTTTGTAATTCTTTATTAAAATCAGGTTATGTAACATTTTTTACCCTCGGTAAATTTTTCCAAAATTTAGAACCAAGCTTACAGAAAGCCTTTTCAGCAAAATTTAAAGAGAAACTGTGTCTGTATAAAATAGCACTGTGACAGCATTTTCTCCAAACCTAAGAGGTTCTCACTTAGCTGTTTAAAGATAAAGGATATTGAGAAGGAATGTAGCTCTTGCATTAACAGATAACCAATTAACATTTCCAATAGTAGCACAGTGGAAGAAAGTGTGAGGTGGAAGGTGGATAAATTAAAGCACCTTGTTTTCAATAGATTGCAGTAGAATAATATTGTCCATGGGATACTGGGGGATTAATGACAGTGTTTATTCAAGTGGTGGAATAAGAATATTTACTGTGGACTTCCATTAAAATAGTGGATTAAAATGGTTGCTTGGGTCCTCTCTCTCCTGTTTAAAAGTGTCTCTAAAATGTAACTTCAGCACAGTTTGTTCAAGTAGAGATGTTTACAAAGGAAATACTTTCCCTACATTAGAATTCAGTGGATACTTTATGTTGGACAAAAATAAAAAGAAGAGAAAGCTTATAAAAAGTTATGGGTCTATATTTAATTGACAAACGCTTAAATGTTTGAATCTCTAAAGGTCGACCTTTAGAGATTGAACATTTAAGTGTTCGAAAATGTAATAAAACAAAGAAAAAAAAAAAAGGTAAACTGAAAGGGTTTTAGCAGGGGGGCAAGCCCCCCTGTTCCCCCCGCACCCCTCTACTTAAATATACCAACTCTGAGATCCCACTTCAGTGCACGGCAGAGAGAAAATGGGAAATGTCCCATTCCCTACACTGTAGCACGATCTTGGACTTGGTATATTTAAGTAGCGGGGGGGGTACTTGCCCCCCTGCTTACACCCTTTAGTTTTTTTGTTTTACTTTTATTTATTTATTTATTTTTTGATTTTTAAAGGTATTCGAACACTTAACCGTTCGATCTCTAAAGGTCGACCTTTAGAGATTCAAACATTTAAGCGTTCATTTATTTAATATAGACCCAAAGTTGTGATGCAGTGACTCAACTACTGTCACACAGCCAAGGGCAAGTAGTACTGACTACAAGGAGACAGAGAATAAGATGGACGCACACAGACCTCTTTTAAATAAGCAGCACTTTGCCAAGAACATAAGTCTTCCAATACAAGGCCACAGCAGTTGGAGGCAGCCCTTTCTAGCCACTCAGATGAGATCACTTTCTTGCAGAAATCTGACGGTGAGACAAGGGATAGAGTGAGTTCCTTTGAACTAGGTCAGGAGGAACTGTTGCTTAAGCTTACAGAGCTGGAGGATAGAGCTCAGTGTGAGAACTTATGGTTTACTTATATCCCTGAAAAGGTTTAAGGCTATGACTGTCTAGTCTTCATGAAAGAGACTCTCCATTCCTGGATGGCAATAGCCCCATAGAGAATCCTGATTGAAAGGGCTCATCAGGTCTGTGTCCCCCCAGATGACAAAAGGTTGCCTGCCCTGTAAATGTGAAATTTCAGACCTTCATCCTGATAAACAGATACTCTCTAAATTTGTCAGAAAGAGAAACTTAAAGGTTGGAGAAATCAGGGTATACGTGGGCAATATTTATTCAGCTCATTTGTGGCATAAGCAAAGGCATTTTCGCTAAGCTATTACAGATTGCAGTGAGTTCAACCTGTGATTTAAACATCTGTTTCCCACCATTATGAAAGTCTTTTTTCCCTTGGTGGGGCTAAATTCTTTTCTCACCATCTGCTGGCATTGGAGGCTGTACATAAATTGCAAAAAAACCTGGGGGGCTCCAATAAATGGATGAGCAGGGAGAGTTCCCATTTGGGTAAAGAACTTAGACTGGGCAGGGAAGATCATCATATGAAGCCCTTTCCAATGTTTTGAAAGGAAATGAAGGTGTGTGTTAAGGAGGACAAGGATCTAGCAAGGGAAATGAACAAATAGAAGTGGCTGGTGAGGTTATGCAGGAGTGAGAGGAAGCTGAAGATGTTCACTAGTGAAACTGAAGTTGGTGGGGTTTATTCTTGGTTGTTTGATATTTTTTCTGCCTTGTTGCTGATTTACTTTGTTTATGTATGACTTAAAGGGATATTAGTTACAGTGAACATGTCCACATAACTAACACGGACTAGTTTACTGGCTCAGTGCTGGCTGAATAAAACTTTCATAATCCCTCTGCACCACACACTCCAGAGACCTCAACCTCATTAACACAATCAAGAGATCAAGCTGCAGGGATGGGTTCATAACCCAGAGACTGCCCATGCTATGGAATAGACTTCCCATACATGTCAAACAGTGCACCTCACTGGCCCTCTTCAAGAGAAATCTTGATGAGTGAATGGCAAATAGAAAATTCACTCCAGGGATAACTCCAGTGGCTCTACTCAACAGAGGCACTGTGAACTAAGGTCAGGTGGCACGATGCCAAGGTAATCCTATGGGCTAGGCTTGTACAGGCTCCAGGGCCATTAGCCTAGTACATCTTATGAACATATATGTAAGCTGGCCACTCCGATCAAAGTACGACTTGAGGAAATGGCTCAATATTACTAGCCTGTTTGATTTTGACGGGAGATAGATTAATGCCACCTTAGCAGCACGGAAGTGGCTGAGGCACTGACCCTTTATGGAAAGGGCAGTAAGTTCCTCTCTTGCATATTGTTTTAGTTAATGTAGCTATAATCTGAACTTTGAAACAGCTTTCAATAACTGTCTAGTGCTGATATGAGCTGTTATATTTTTGTTGGGGTGTTACCTTCAATGCCACATGTTTGCTGAGAAGTGAAAGGAGCAGAAGAATTCTTCTTCCTACCTTTAAGTGGGCGTTATCTTTCTCACCTGATTTCTGTCAAAAGTGAGCAGAAGGTATGAAGGTTACACTTTTGTTAAGATTTAATACAACATTTAATATTGTGACAAGGGTTTGTTATAGTTTGTATACTTTGAAAACAGTACTGGTTGATAAATTTAGATGCAATCAAGAGTTATTATATAAAATGATATAAACGGAATTGTCAAACTCTGCAGCGACACCTGAGTTGTACTGACTGTTGCCTTGAATGTTTAAACTAGACTTGATAATCACAAACATAAATAAATTTCAAAGGGGGTGCAAACACTCATTCCCTAAGGGGGTCAAGAGTTTCTTAATGTGTGATAGTTAATGAATCATATAAGAGTTTATATGTGGAGTTTGTATTAGCTTCTTGATAAACTAAAGCAGGATAGGGTGCTGACCATTTACAGAAGATCCCAAACTGAAATAACCTTACTGCAGGAGACTCATCTTTCCTCCAAGGAACATGCATATTTTATAATGCAGAGATGATTTATTGGGGTCTCAGTCAAGGGACTTTGATTCTCATAACCCTCGTGGCTTCCTCTGGTTATTGATAAAACCCTAAAAGACAGACAGGACACGTATGTTATGTTTAGGGTAGATCTGAAGGGATAAAATTGCATCTTATGGCTCAATGTACCTTGATCCTAAAAGCTCCATTAAAAATATCAGGTCCATTTTGGGGAAAGTAATAAGGTTCCATTAGAGTGTTTTTGTTATCGGAGGTAACTGGTATGCTGTTTGCAATACAGCAGATGTAAGTGGAGGTCTCAGAAGCCAGAGACCTACTATAGAGGGTTTGTGTCTAAAACCATACAGTACGACATTTGGTGTGGTAGAGCCCATGTAACATGAGATAGGTCAATCTGGCCTAACTTTCTTTTCAGTAGATTTGGTAATTACGTGATGTTGCATAGATTCTATATCACTAGGGATCATGACTACCTCATTATAAACATGGAGGCATAGCCTTACTCTCTCTGATCATGGTTGGTTCTTTTGCTTTAACAATGGAAGAGTTTAGAAGTCTGGATAAATACTGGACATTCCCTTCATACTTATTGAGAAAGGGGGAGTTCATTGGCTGGCTTGCCTCTTCCTTGAATACACCATTAACACAGTAGGAAGGCCACGCACATAGCATTGTACCAGGCTAGGGGGGGCTTTCAAAACTAAATTAAGAGTGCAGTATACTTCTCAACCTCCTTCACAATGAATCTGGACAAAGTGAAAATAATGGGGGGGGGGGGATAAAGGCTTTTTTAAACTTAGAAAGTTTCTAGAATAAAAGATTTTGCATTAACATGCAATTTCTGAAAGATATGACATCTGAAACTCAGTTGTCACTCATTATTTAATGACTTTGATCCTCAATGATTTGCAAGAAAAACACAACATTTTATGAGGAACAGGCCAAAAATAGGAGGCAAAATCTGGGCATTCTATGAAAATCTAAACAGTTGAGAGGTAAGGAGAGCAGATTCAGTCCAGTGAAAGGGAGATTAGGAAGAAAAAAAAAGAAAGCATATAGAGAAGTAGTGGCAACTTCAATGAGTATATAGGTAGATTACATAGCTGGACAGGATAATCTGGAGGAGTCACAGGAGTCCTCCGATGCACTGCTGAAATGTATTGATCAGTGAAGAGATTGACAACAAAGGACCCTGAGAGCTTTTTTCTTAAACAATGATCTTGGGGCACATAAGTCACTTACAAGGAAGGCCAGGTAACAAATGATAGAGTGTCTTGTAGTTAAGGTGATGAATCCTAGGACATGTTAATGAAAATACCTTTGGATATTTTAGAAATGTTTTTATTTGTATGTATTTGTTTGTTTGTTTATTTATTTATTTATTTATTTATTTGTTTGTTTGTTTGTTTATCTGTGTATGTATGTATGTATGTATGTATGTATGTATGTATTTATTTATTTATTTATATATTTATTTTTGGCTCCCTCCATAAGAGGAAAAGACCATAACTGATGTTGAGGAAGGTTAAAAGGTTTCATAGGAGATTCCCAGCTTCCTAGACTAAGTCAGTCAGAGGCCCAAAAACTAACACAGCTGATTATTATGGAGGGAATAGATAAAGTCCGGGCAGCAAAATCACCAGCTAAAGCACCAGGACCAGGTAGCCTCTCTTGTGAGATGTGGAAGTAGGGAGGTAAACTATTAAAAGGGTAGGTTGAGGTTATACAATGAGATCTTAAGTATAGGCCAGGCTTCTCCCTGTTGGAAGAAAGCAGTGATCCCAGTAATACCTAAGGAAGGTATGGATCCAATGGATCCCACAGCATACAGACCTATTTCAGTCCTTACCCGTGATTATAAAGCATTTGCATTTGTGAAGGGTGAAACATACAAAGAAGAGAAAAATGTTAGTGTGTGCATTTTATTTCTAACCTGCTTTCATAGAAGAATGAAAATTCAGAGTGTCCTTCAATATGTATCAATTAGCTTTATCATCATTGCAATCATTTTGCTTTTAATGAAAAAATATATAAAGTATTTTGATTCTTGTAGCTCAGGGAGACAGGATCTTCATTTCCTAGTTTCCCACATAACATGTATTTGTGTTGAATTATCTTGTGTGAAAGTTATTTGGTATCTTAACACTTTGGTGCCATGCTAGTCAGACATGACTTTTGGAAGAGAACATTGTCTGGATAAAGCAATGCCCAAATCAGTATCAAAAAGGTAGGCTGAATCAGTGATGTCAGAATTGGAAGCAAGAAAAAAAGTTGTTGAACTTGAAGAACCACTGAAAGTTGAATCAGACCAGGATAAGGTAGCAGGGTCATGATGTTTAACTTCCTGGTCAGGCATCAGTTCCAGATGTGAAGTGGATGGCAGATGTGGAACTTTGGGTGGAAAACAGTTCATAGGTGGTTCTAGATTTGGTTTTGATGGCAAAACATCATAGGCTATCACTTCCGGATGTAGCAATGTCTCTGGTTTGTTGTCTGGTTCTGCTAGTTCACATGGTCTGACATCAATGGTGTTTAAGTTATACTCATTACAAGGCAGGGTCTTTTTGAAATGCGACACATGGATTCAGGAGGGGAGTCCCTCTCAACAGTTGGCAGTACTAGTTGTAAAGAAAGCCACATATGGTCCTTACCATATGGGTCTCAGTGAGTTTCTTTGGGAATGAACTTTAATGCTGGATGCCAGCAAAGAAAAAGCTAAGAGTGCCTCAAAGAAAATCATCTAGAAAAGGTAAGGGGGGAAACAGTGACTGGGAAGAATCCTCCTTGTTCAGCAAAAAAAAAAAAAAACAGTTCAAGCTCCATCTTTGGTGCAAGACATAGCTTCCAGAAATCTAAAGGATAAATAAGTCATGTGCTCAGAGGTGATCAAAATAAACAAAACACAGAAGGATTATATCAAATCAAGTAATGGAAGTAATGGAAGGCTGGAAAAAATGGAAGAGTCTTTAATCATATATTCAGATGAGCTGATAAAATTGTAAAATCTGAGGTAAAACTGAAGAAAAGATAAGACAGCTCAAGAAGAGATGTTTCAAAAAAATGGTTGAATTAGAGCACAGAGCACATAGAAAAATTGGGTCTATATTAGAAGACCGACTGTTTAGGTGATCGAACACCTAAACATCCGCACAATGTCGAATGTCCCAGGAAAACACGTCTCTCAGCCACAACACAAAAAACATTACTTTACATCTAAATTAAGTGGGTGGCTTCGCCCCCATACCCCCCTAACTAAATATACCAAATCCGAGATCGCTCAACAGTAGGGAAATAGCAAACTCTGGAGAACGGCCAAGGGAAATCTTTCCCTGCGTTAATCGTCTGTTCGCCATTTTTTGCTTTTGATATTAGAAGATCGATATTTAGGTGCTCGATCACCTAAACATTTGGTCTTCTAATACAGTCCCAGAAAAATCAGAGATTTTCTGCTGTAACAGAGAAACTAGAAGGGACAAACTGCTTTAATTTTATGAAAGTACAAATAAGCAACTGGACTGGTATTCCACAGCAGGAATTGTTAATTGAAAGGATACATTATGTGTATGCTCCAAACCTGGCCATGAGAAAGCAACCAAGATCTATATTATTAAAGATACAATGTTAACAGCAGAAAGAGTTGACACTAAATGAGGTAGAAGGGCAAAGTATTAAAAGTTGGAGACATTAGAGTGTTTGTTGAAAATGATTATTCACTGTACACAAGGCAGAGGAGAAACAAATTTATTCCAGTGATCAGGGAATGTCAAGAGGCAGATGTGAGAGCCAGACTGCTGCTATATCCAGCTGTCTTCAAAATGTTTTTCCTGGAGGATCAAAGTCATTTTTGATGCAGAACAGGCTAATGAGGAAATACAACAGTTAGTCCAACAAAAAAGTGAGCCAACAAACAGAAGGGGTTTCTGCTTTTTAACATTCAGATAATTAAACACATGAAGAAACTTTGCCAGTGAAGCACTTTCGAATGTTCCAAAAGAAATTGCTTGAGAGGCAGAAAAAAGCACAGGAGCTGAGTAGAAGAATCCAGAATACGTTGGAACTGAATTGAAGTCTGGAGATGAAGATGAACAGGTAGAAAGCCATTAATACAGAAATTAGTAAAAAAATGTGAGATTACAAAGCATCAATCACATTTGTGAAATATAGCTGTACAAAAAAGAGGAAAGAGTGGACTTTTGTTGACTTTGTTAAACTTGTGGGGAACTAAAAGTCATTTGTCTCACTTCATGTCAGTAATGTTTGGAAGGACACTACGGAGAAGAGAAGAAGAAGGAAAAGGGTAAATGTAAGTAAAACAATTTCTGTCCTAAAACATATTTCTATAAAACTTTATGATAATCAACACATGATGTATAGTAGCTCATTATGCAGTTATTGTTGTATATGATAAAGATACTAAAAACATATTTTCTTTTATTCCTGCCTAATATAAACGTGTGCTGTCAGAGTTAGAAAAGTATACGATTTACTCGTATCAGATATGGAATATCATAAACTAGCAGTTATGAGATCTTAGCAAAATGAATGCTGTAGTGTTTATTTTAATTGGTCATTGACAGTTTTATAGCTGTTACAATAATGTTGCATTTAATGAAAAAGTTGTAAAATATGTTGATTCTTGTAGCTTGAGAAGACTGGATCGTGATTTCCTAGTCTCCCATGGACGAGTCTTTCTGTGCAATAAAGGACATTGTTATTCTCTCCTCCTGTGTCTTGTGTAAAATCTATTTGGTACCTCAACGCGTTCCTGTTGGCCAGAAGGCTATCAACTCTTGCAGACAAAGATCAATGTGATTTTTTTGGGGGGGAAGCCAAACATTTGGTAATATTAACACGGTACTCTTGATACTAAGAAAAGCTGAAGATCTTAGCTATCCTCTGTTATTAGTATCGATGGATGTGGAAAAGCCATTGAAAGGGTATCCTTGGATTATCTGTGGATGATAATGAGAAAATATATTTGTTTCTACCTCTGATTAATTTAGTAAGACATCTCTATCAGGTCCCATCAAACTGACTAAACATCGAATAACTAATCATCGAATGTTCATTCATCGAATGTTGACTTCATTGACTGTGTGAGATGGGGAAAGTAACTAACTGGATTGTAAAAATGTTTAATTGGTAGATGTCTTTTTGTTAATACTTTCAATGCTGTAGTTAAAGGAAAGATTTTGGTAATATAATCAGGAAGAGGAGCAGAAGACAGTAATAATGATGGCCTTGGGAAAGAGAACAAGAAATACATCAATATTGAACCTCACATACTGCTGGACCAATGTAGAAAGTGGTCCGTCACCAGATTTGCTCTCTGCTGACACATGGAATTTGCTCTTGTTGTAGAATTACAGGGCTGAATCAGAAATTTGGGCATGTGGTCTAGTGGCCTGAGTTATGTTTTCACTGCAGCAGACAGGCATCAGATAGATATGAATAAGACTCTGCCATCAGGAATGAACTAATTTTAACATTTAATTTAGCTGACCCCTTGAAGTTACTAAGTCAAGAATCTCTGCTATAGTCTGTTAAGAAAGGTTTGCCCTTGAGTGGATATGAGTGCATCAGTATCATGCTTAAACTGCATCTAATATAGTATAGGCCGGGCAATTATTTTGTTTATATTCATAAAGTTTCCAGGGCGTCTGCGGTGGTGTAGCAGTTAGAGTTGCCACCTCGCAGCAAGAGGTTCCCCGGTTCGATCCTCGGCTGAGGTGCCTTCTGTGCAGAGTCCGCATGTCCTCCCTGTGGTCACATGGGTTTCCTCCGGGTGCTCCAGTTTCCTCCCACATACCAAAGAATGCTGTAGGTAGATTGGACACTCTAAATTGGCCTTAGGTGTGTGTGTGTGTGTGTGTGTGTGTGTGTGTGTGTGTGTGTGTGTGCGCCTTCTGTGGAACGTTGGGCGCCAGGCTGGCCACTCGACACCGTGAAACTCTACTGCCAATCATGAGCGGACAAGATGATCCGCTGTGGCAACCCCTAACTGGGAAAACCAGAAGAAGATATTCATAAAGTTTCCCTAGATTTTTTATTTCTCTGAATTAGTGCTAAATATGTCTTTATCAGCTAAATCAGTGACAGTCAAAGCAAATCTGTTCAAGTCAGCAGAAAATCTAAAATGTTAACCATCAAGCTGACAAGTGGAACTTATATATGGAATACTATACTTTCTGTTGAGAATTTATGCCTCAGTGAAAGGTGTTCTTCATCTAACCATTCTAGTTTGATGATATCTGACATATCAGTCTAACATAAGTAACTTATTATTCTAAGCATATGAGATATGAATGTTTTATTTTAACAGAACCTTTTATGGTATTACATAGTAAGAGACAGCATGGCTACTTACAACCAGTGCTTTGCAGCTGAAATAAATGGATGACACATTCTGGAACAGAATGCTAGAAAGTGTAATAAAGGCAACAAAATGTATGCCACTCTGCAGAAGAAGCATGCTGTTTCCCCTCCAGAATTTCTGTCACCTTGATAATTCCAAAACAATGGATGAGCGAAACAAATACAGGTGCATGGTTACATGTTGAAGCGCAGGCACACACACACACACACACACACACACACACACACACACACACACACACACACACACACACACACACACACGCGCGCGCACACACACACACAAACGAAGCATGGTCAAAAGAAAATAAATCTTGCAATTAGTTTTCATTGTCAGCTGAAGATAATGCTGTTTTATTTATTACAGGATTACAGAAAAACACATGTACCACATTTTGTTTTTAATTCTTAGAAGTTGTCACTCATATGGTTATGTTTTCTTCAGTGCTTTTCTTTAATTATGGGTTAGTTAACTGATTATTTCAGCATTCTTGTTTCATGCCGATACTTTTCAAATAATACATTTATATTTATTTGAAAAAAAGGAACTTCCAAACAAAAGTAGATAATTATACATTGGTATAACAAGTACCTTAAATGTGCTTTCTGCTATTCTACATGATCCCCTTTACAAATATAAAGTGTTCCTGGATTAAAAAAACAAATATAACACAAATGTGCACTGTACATGAAGGAACATCAAAGCATGATATCACAAAACACTGCACAGATTTTTAAATACTTGTGTTTTCAAAAATATTAAGGCTAAGGAATGTTGCAGTTTTTGAATCTGATTATCAGAAAAGATTTACATAGCAAATTATTTCACCAAAGACTAAGTAGCCATCAAACACAAGAGTTGCTTCTCATGTCTGAGGTGCTAGAAAGGATGCCTTTTGTCCCCATGGTGGTTAAATGATAACAGCAGATGTGTGAATCTCACTGCTCTTAACAAGGGATAATGATGTCCCTCAAATGCACTGTCAATTTCTGAAAGTCACACTACTCCATAAAATGCCCATTACCTTCAAAAAATACCATGACATTCTACATGTTCCATGCAGCAGATTGCAACCTTGAATATATCCGCCAGGGAGCCACTTAACCTAGTTTTATGTTCTGAAGCTTAATGGTTCTCATACGGCAGTGCATATGCATTTATTTAGCTAAACTCTACTTTGTTCAGAGAACTTATCTCCTTACAACCTTCAAAGTACACTAGAAGCTCTCAGCCTGCACTATTGGACCTAAAGTCTATTCATTGAACAAATATTCCAGCATAAAGCTCGATGCTCTATGGTTAGGTTCCTTGAAGTGGACTAGTAATCTGTATTGCAACCTCAATGCAGCACTGAAAGAAATATACTGCACCTTGTAGCCTTTTCAAACCATCAAACAATACTTAGAAATATATTACAGCTAGAAAAACGCATTACACACTGGCTTATTTCCCAGATTTATTCCCTTTGTGCATGGATACCCAACTGATGGACAAGACAATGTTCTTAATATCAAGTAATTATCTGAGCATGATAAACTTAAATATCATTCTCAAGTAAAGTCTTAAAAGAAACCAAAAATTGATATCCCTTAAATGCTACTTTGGGAGATATACTTTTACAAAACAGCTCCTACTTTCAAATATATCTGGTCATTTCAGTGATGTGCATGAACCATGTAATTGCACTGCAGGCCTCTATAAAAACTGGAATTGACATTAGGGGTAGTACTCATATTTGTTACAATTAGACATAGTGGGAAATTATGCACTAAAATGCACTTCATAGACAGCAGCTATGCTTATACTGAGATCTCAGAACCAACCTGAGAAACTAGCAACTAACTGAAGGTATCATATAATGTTAATGAGAAAAATGTGAAAGTCTGTGCTTTTACTATGTAAATTAGAAGCTCTTCTCACCTTTGTGTGATTCATTGCTGCTTTTTGATGCTCAATGCTGGAGGGTTATAAAATGTGAATGTCTCACATTTTCTATCTACTTTGCAATCTGTGAAGTTGCCTACAGTTGCTGCTACCTTAGCTGTCTCCTGTTCTATGGTGCTCATCTTGCTGTAACAAAACCAGTTGTACTCATGACACTTGCTAGTCAAGGAAAACAAAACAATAGCAATCTGAACCTTGCTGATCAGTACATTTCAATAGATATAGTGTAGACAGGGATATAGGATACACTGGGGAGAATTTTTATAGCTGACAGATGGGAAGATGGGGATTTATGGCCTTCCTATGCTAATAGATACCGAGGTATGTATAAACCTTACTATACTTTCTAAAGGGACTTGCAGAGAGTCCTAGAACGTAATATTGCCACTATTTGAAGAGTAGGCAAAAAAGGTCTACTTGAGGATCTCACCAGAGATAGATCAAATCTTGCTAGACTCCCTGATCTAATTTCTATTTGTCAGGGTCTGCCCTGGTCCTGCTCAGTATTTCTGCCATACATTTTTTTTCTCTGACAGAAGGTAGGATATCTATAGAGTGAGATTATTCTGTGAAGCTATATCCAAAGCTAACATGGTAAGTCTGCAAAGGGGGTATAACCCAGTTCCTCCTTACATGTCAAAGTACCACATGAATGTGGTATTGTCTGAAACCACTTGAAGAGGTTCCAGAGACCAAAGATGGTTCAGATAGTTGAGTGCCTTGATCAGGGCAAGCATCTCCTAGATGTTTATGTCCTTGCATCTGTCTTTCGTGTTGCACACCCCTAAACTTGTATCTCTCCTGAAGCTGCTATCCAAGCAAAGTTCAAAGTGTCTGTGGTGACTGACTGCTTTCGAGCAGGGAAGGAAAACGGAAGACCTGGATTTAAAGATGGCTGTTATCTCCAGCAAAAGATTTCTCTTCTGATAAACCCTGCACTGGGATTTCAAAAGATAAAGGATGTTGATGTTGGGACCAAAGAGATCATAGGTGCCATTATATCTTCCTCATGTGGAGTCTAGCAGGGGTATCATAGAATTGTAGATTCCATGAGACTGAAAATCCTGAGGTATTCCCTTGCAGTGACCATAGTTTATGTGGAAAACCTTAGAAGTGGATTGAAATAAGGATCTTTTTTTTTTCCTGTGGAAGAAAACCTCTTTGAACTGAGGTGTCTGGTTGATTTCCCTGGAAGATAATCTTGCATGAAGGAGTCAGAAAGACTTTTGACTTTATCTTGGAATCTGGCTTATGCAAGAGATTTGTCACACAAGAGCGAGATTCCTTGCACTTTGAAAAAGACTCTGCAAAGATAAGCAAATGGTCTAAATATGGAACAACGTGAATACCTTGTAGCCTGCAATTAGCTATAAATAGAGCTAGACACTTTGTGAACACTCTCAATGCAGTGGATAGTCCAAAGGTGCAGGTAGAGAATTGATAATGTGATCCAGACATACAAAACCTTAAGAAATGTCTGAAGTCTAGATCAATACAGATGTGGTGTTAATCATCATGTAAGTCCAGTGCTACCAGGAAACTTGAGAAAGGAAGAAAAGGTAACAGGATGTGAAGTGACACCATTTTCAATTAGGGAACTATCACAAACAGGTTTAGAAAAGAAAGATACAAAACTGGTCTTTAAACATTTTCTTATTTTTGGCACTAGAAACATACTTATATAAAACTTCTTCACCACTTGGGAAGGAGGAACTGGTTCTATCAGTCCTTGGGAAAGCATGTGATGAAGAACAGGTGGAAACAAAACAATCTGATCTGGGAGATGATGAATGACTCCCGTGGAAACAAAGAATTTTCTCCTACTGCCCTCTGTAACCTTGATGAATGATATTTAGAACCCATTTGCCAGAAGCAGCTTGTTGTCAAAGAGAAAATGGAGGTTAAGACTTTTATTATGAAAAAAGAAGCCATGGTGGAAGTGGGTTACAAATTCTCTTAAATAGTCATTCAGACATATTGGACTATCCTTGGTTTTGGGAGGTTAAAGACTTCTGTTAAGAACTTCCTTGCCATTCCTTCTTAAATGCCTGTTTACCTGAATTCTGATAAGACTGATTATTTTGTTTTCTACCAATAATGGAAGAGGAAAAAGAAAATCTCTTTGGCACTTTGGAAATGGAGAGCTTACAGATTCACTTGATCAGCTTGATACTATCCTCACATTTTATAATCACCTCTGCAGTGGAGGGGCCAAGCACTATACCTATATCCTAGTGGGAATTTAAAATCTCATTTTTAATATCATCTGGAAAGTGCTGAGAAAGTAACCATGCAAACCTCCTTAAAACAGTACCAGTAGCCATAGCCCTGGAAAAAAATATAAACAGAGTCATACACTTACACACACACACTGCAAACAATGAGTAATGACCTGTGCAAAAGAAGAAACTTAAATTATTTAAAGCAGATTTTTCCTCACAAGAAGAAAGTGCAGATAATTCCTCATACTTTCACAATTTGTCAGAACAAACTTTAACAAGTGAACCTGGAATTTAACATTCTGAAAACCAAAGTTGCAAATGTATACATTTCTTCCCAAATGTTTCAATAACATTCTTATCCTTATCAGAAAGACTAGGATTGGAATTAACTAGGTGTTTAGCAGCAGTGGGATCAACTACGACTGTAGCTGCTGGGTCAGGTTTGGCAGCTGGCTGACTAACAAGCACATTGCAGGCAGTAAGACACATACACAAACACACACACACACACACACACACACACACACACACACACACACACACACACACACACACACACACACACACGCACACACACACATGCACACACACACACACACACACACACACAGACACACACACACACACACACATCCTCCTCTAAAGCTGACATAACAGGAGGAGTGGGTGTATGTTCTGCAAAATGTTTCTGTAACAGCTCATAGTATTTTCTGTGGGACCATGAGACCTCAGTGTTCTTCCACTGAAAACACTAGCACATTCTAGCAATAGTTTCAGATAAAAAGAAACCTCCACAGGAAGAATCATAAACTGAGCCTTGTGCTGAATCTGAATCAGAAATCTGAGGGAAAAAATGCATCTGTCACTGTATCTTCCTGTTGAGATTCAAGATAATCTTGCATCTCTTAAGAAAAAGAGAAATCCCTCTTTATTTTACCAGAAACTACTTCACAAGAAGGATTAATAGCCTGAATTAAACCCTGACCCAGACCCATTAAACTAATCCTGTCTAAAGAAACCTGAGGAGGAGCAGATACATGCATAGTTTGCTTCTTATTTTTGACAGGGAAAATGGGGTCATCCATTTTATGAATGGCAGCAGCTGCTTCTCCAGAGATGGGCACAACATCCTGACACAAGAGGAAACCTTGCTTGTTCCCACTGCCAGGACTGACAATAGCTGATCTCCACTGCCCACAGAGAGGACTCCAACAGCCAAAGATCCACTGCCCACAGAGAGGACTCCAACAGCCACAGATCCACTGCCCACAGAGAGGACTCCAACAGCCACAGAGGATGTGGCTAACCCCCATTCCATAGTGACTATAGGTGGGTGCTATGCCAGACGGATCTGGGGTAAAAGATGAGTGGTCTGAAGTATAACAAATGGCCACAGCAGAGTCACCCACCTGCAGCTGTGGCAAATTGCTAGCCTGCTGTTGTGGAAAAGGCTGTCTGTTTAACTTTTTCTTTTTGTGACTGGAAGATGGATCAACCCTGGGTCAAATAGTCTATTACACTGTGAAGCCTAAATTGGTTTCTGTATTCTATGTATGAATCTATTATTATTTATTTATTTTATTTTACATTTGTTAACCGGGATGGTCCGACTGGATACATGTCCTTTTTCAGCGGAGGCCCGGGGAGAAAAGCTCCAACAGAGTTACATTGATAATTAGGTACAGTAAATGAGTTGAAAGAACTTAACAAAAACATAGGCTATTTACATACAAGTACAAGACTGCCATTACTATTTCTGAGATTACTACAAATGTAACATTAATAACCTATTAGCAAGGACGGTAGGCAGTATAATGACATAGAGTTAGACAGGATACATATTTCTTTATCACAGTATACAAAGTACTTATCATCTTAGCTAGTTGTTTATGTTTTAGTTAATGGCACAGAGCTAGTCTGGGTTTGAGCAAGGACATAGCCAGTGTGACTTGAAGTGGAGTTTTAGACTATTTTTGAATTGACTTAGAGAAGTTGCAAGCGTGATGTTATTTGGGAGAGAGTTCCATATTTTACCAGTGGTGTTGGCAAATAGTGCGTCACCACCTAGGTTGAGAAATTTAGTTGTTTGGACAAGGAGTCTGTTTGCTGAGCAAAGGCAGCTTAGATTGGAGTAGGGAGTCATTAAGTTTTTTAGTGCTGGGGTATTCTCAGGTTGTTTAAGGATTTTGAAGGCCTCTATGAGTTGGGACTGGTGAAGAAGGTGTGGGAATTCTATCCATCCAAGCTTTTCAGGTTAGTACAGTGGTGTGTTCTGTAGGGTAGGCCTGTAATGAACCTGGCAATGTGATTATAGCAGGATGAGAGCTTGGCCAGATCAGATTTGTTAAGGTGAGTGAGGACAGGAGAGGCATATAGTAGGGTAGAGAGAAGGTGTGAACGGGCTGTGGCTGCCCTGGCATTCGGGGTAAGGAAGGCTTTAATTCTATATAGGGTCCCAAGTTTCTTGTTGACTGACTTAATGGCTTGGTTGATATGTATATCAAATCTGAGTTTATTGTCAATGTATACTCCTAATAGCTTTGTATAGGTGTCTGGGGAGATGATGGTCCCATTATTGGATTTTATAGTGAAGTTTTCAGTCGGAGATCTATTGGTTGGGTAGAAGAGAAGTAACTTGGTTTTGTTTGGATTTAAGATCAGGAGATGGTTGGCAAGCCAGTTTTCGACTTTGGTGAAGCTATGTTGGGTGGTAGTTAGTAGATTTGCAAGCGAGGCATTGGAACATACTATAGTCGAGTCATCTGCATATTGAATGCAGGTGGCTTCAGGGATGACTGTTTGGATGTCGTTTATGAAAACTGAAAAGAGGAGAGGTCCTAATATGAAACCTTGAGGAACTCCTATATTATTTGGTAGTAGGCAGGAGAGCTTGTTTTGCCACATTACTGCTTGTTGTCTCTCAGTGAGGTAAGCTTGAAACCAGTCAAGGGCTGGAGTATCTAGATACAGGGTTTTTAAAGTATATAGAAGTAACTGATGGTTTACCATATCGAAGGCTTTCGACAGGTCCAGGAAGAGAGCGGAGGATATTTTTTTATTATTCCAGTTAAGATTAATGTTTTCAGAAAAAGAGAGGAGGGCAGTGGTTGTACTATGATGGGGTCTGAATCCATATTGAGAGTCTGTGAGTAGTTTATTTTGGGTTAGATAGAGCATTAGTTGGTTGTGCATTCACTTTTCCATAATTTTGGCAAGTGGTGATAGTATGGCTATAGGTCTATAGTTGGATAGTTCTGTGGATGAACCTCCTTTGTGGAGTGGAATAACATAGGATATTTTCCAAATTGAGGGGCTTGAGGCCTCGGTTATGGTTCTGTTAATTAGGATTGAGATAGGGTAGGCTATGACATCTGCAGCAATTTGCAGGTATTCAACCGGCAGAAGATCGGCTGAAAGGGTGGTTGGCTTCAGTTTTTTCAAAAGGGATCTGATAAAGGATGTGGACACTGGCTGGAAGTTAAAAGAGAGTGGTGAGTCGGGTATAGTGTTTATAGAAGTGTGGGGAGGAGAAAGTTGGTTAGCTAATGACTGGATGGTTTCTATGAAGAAAGTATTGAATGAATTGGCTATATCTTCTTGGCTCTTGCCAGATAATGTTCCTGGGGTCGGAGTAGTGGATTTGCCTGGTTGGAGAAGTTTATTTATGCCTGCCCAGTACTTTTGAGGGTTACTCTGATGTTTATGTTGCAGATTGTAGAAGTAATTTTTCTTATCTAGTATGATGGCTTTTTTAGTCTCATTTCTAAGTTGTTGGAATTTGATACGATCTAGGGGTAGTTTGGTAGTGCGCCATTTATCCCACGGTTTGTCTCTAGTTGTTATTTTGGTTTTGGTGTCTGTTGTTAGCCAGGGTGCTAGTTGAGTTTTAATTCTTATTGAGCGTTTAGGGGCATGCGAGTCAAGTATAGTAAGGAATGAATTGTTAAATGATGACACTGCCTCATCAAGGGGAAGGAACTTTAGTTTTGTCCAGTTACATGATTTGAGTTCAAGTTGAAATTTAGTTGGGTCAAAGTTTTTCTTGGATCTGATAGACCTATAAATAGGTAAGCTTGTACAATTAATTTTGTCTTTCATGATGTATGTGAGCAGGTGATCACTAAGATCATTAGGGAGTGTTCCAGACATATAGTTCTGGGGATGACTGCTGGTGAGTATCCAGTCTAGTATACTCTCTTTTTGGTTATTGTTACCTGTACGTGTGGTAGATGATATTATCTGAGAGAATCCATGTAGGTTAACAGGGATGGGGTTGGACTGTGCTGTGCATTGGTTCCAGTCAATATTAACATCGCCCAGGACAATGGTTTCTTGAGGGTAGTTGTTGGCTATCCAATGTAGAATGACCTCTAGTGTTTCTACATTGTTCCCAGGGGGAATATAGGTGACAATTAGGTTAATGCCCTTATGATTATTTAGTAGAATTTGTAGAGCTAGTATTTCAGCGTTAGAGACCTGTGGTGGTTGTATAGGGTTAGTTATGATGTTAAGTGTGCTATTATATAAGACGGCTATTCCACCTCCTCTTTTCTTTACTCTATCTGCCCTAAGTATATTGTAACAAGGAGGCAGGATCTCATTGTCTTTGGTTGATGGCCGGAGCCATGTTTCAGACAGACACATTATGTTGGGGAGGTATGTGGCTAGTACAGCATGCAGGCTATGTATCTTATTGTTTAGGCTTCTAATGTTTAAGTGGCATATTAGGAGGGAGTTGACCAGTCGGTGGGAGAGTGGTGGGCTGGCAGGATTTTGAGTTAAGGTTGGGCCTGGATTAGGATGGATGTCCCCATCTTTGGTTATGTTTTTTCTTAGATACGCTAGTAGTCTAATAACTTTGAATAGTAGTTTTAGTTCATATTTGGATTTTGGTGTTGATTGGACTGGTTTTTAGAAGCAAGTGGTTGGAATTTATAATTTTGGGGTAGTGTAGTAGTGGGCAAGTTCCACAGTCAGTGGAGGTAGGGGGGTCTTGGTTTGGCATTTTGGATAAGAGAAACCTACGAATGTGAGATTTTCATAGCTAGTAAGAAAGTATGGCAGAATTAAGAGTGGTAAGATAAGAGGAAGGAGTTTATAATTATTTATAGACATGTTATATGTCATCAATGGGTGGGGTCAATGTGCTTCAGAGGAATAGTAGTGGTTAAACAGTAAAGTGGTGGGGGGGGAATTGGAGAGGAAGTTGTGTAGGTTGGAGAGGAAGTAGGGGTGTGGCCTAGTGGCTATAAATGTAGACACAGTGGGGGCAGGTGGGATAAGGGGGCAGGGAGGGGAGCGAAGCAAGCCCGAGCGTAGTGAGGGCAAAGGGGAGCGGGGCTAACCCAGTCCCAGTTTTTGGTCCTATGAGTGGGATAAATAGTCTGATAGTGTAAGTAAGCAGATTGGAGTACAGGCTTGAAATTCAACATAAACATATACAGTTGTAAAATGTCTAATACAATTCAACATAAATAGACATTTACAGTTGTAAAACACTTACTGGAGAGACACTGAGCCTTCATGGGGCCTGTAGCAGAGTGGATTGTAGTTTTACAAATGGTGCCTGCCACAGGTAATATTTATTAACTCTGGGATTGTCTTAAGGTAATAAACAGGGAAGGGGAGGGGAGAACAAGGATGTTCTATGGAATTTGAATACCACCCTAGATTTCCTTTCCAGAAATATAACTATCAAAACCAAAAGACTTTTTTGATTATAAAAATTTACCTCTAATAAGATGTATCCTTAGTGTGTGTGTGTGTGTGTGTGTGTGTGTGTGTGTGTGTGTGTGTGTGCGTGTGTGCGTGTGTGTGTGTGTGTGTGTGTGTGTGTGTGTGTGTGTGTGTGTGTGTGTGTGTGTGTGTGTGTGTGTGTGTGTGTGCCAGCACATGCAGAAGCAAGAACATTTACTCATGAATGTGTTCATTCATGTCTGTAAGCCTATGTGAGTCTGATGTGTGCCTCTATCTCTGTGTTTATTTACATTTATGAGTGAGCGTGTTTTATGAGTTATTTATTCAAATGAACATTCTTGATTCATTTATTTTTTTCTGCATTATTAAAACCTAAAAAACACTGGAGCCACACCAAAGGGATGACAACTAAAAAAATTCTTTAGAGTAGTAAAAATGTAATAGTTGCTATTTGTCTGAAGACTTCATCAGAAAATAACCAACCATAAAGAACACAATGTTTATATACAAAGGTGAAGGTGAAACCATCCAATCACATGAACAAACTAATAAACGCAAGCAATTAAATCATTAAATAAATCAAGTGACCAATATTGTGATAAAAACATGTAACTATAAAAACAATTTAAATTACCCCTTTGTTACATAGTTAATTTTCTATCAGCTAAGAAACATTTGATAGTTATACTATCATTTAAACCAGGTGGGTGGTAAGCAGCTAACCTAATTTGTCAACTTTTTCTCTCTTTTCCACCTGATTTTTAAAATTACCACCTTTCACATTTTTTTTTTTTTTTTTTTACTAAATCTAAAATAGTAAAGGTAAACTTCTTATACATGGGATGTATAATTGAATGTTTGTACAAAGCATTTTTATCATCCTTGACCTTTATAGCTTAAATATGTTTTTTAACTCTCTTGCCCAGGCTTCTCATGGGTCTTACCTATGTAGAAGGCTGAGCATCCGGAACACATAGCAATATGTACTGCTCCAGTAGTATTACAATTAAATCTACCTGGAATTCTGATATTATAAACCATGTGTTCAAGAGCTATATATGGTCTTTCATGGATATATCTAGAGATGTTACAACTGTTACATTTAAAAGTCCCAAAATTCTTGGAAGTATAAGATGGTGAGGTTTTAGTACTATCACGTGCTAACTGTTGTTTG
>NC_056737.1:1469255827-1469268327 GCF_019279795.1 Protopterus annectens
CTGTATATAGTAATGTAAAGATATATATATATATATATATATATATATATATATATATATATATATGTGACTGTAAATATACACGTAGATAGCTAGGATATGATACAGCAGTTACGAGTAACATATGTTCACAGGCCGTGCATATGGGGGTGAGGGGTCCAATAAACAAACGTGTAACACATAGCATCAACCCCCCCACCCCCACCCCAGCTAGGCCAGTGAACCATACAGATACAGAATAAAGGTAAACACACCACTGCTTCCCAGAACACTGGCAGGATACTACCAGTGGGAGAGACCTGCCAGGTCTAATCTTGAAACATAGACATCGATGTCCCTTGTGGGACACCAATAATTAATGATCGGAGGCAGTCCCAGTAATAACTTATCAAACCAGGCTGTAGATGTACTCAGACCAGTAGGTTGTGCAAGACTGATAACCCATGGGTCGACACAATGTACGACATGTGTCATGACATGAGCAGAGTGGGCAGTGTGTAGTGGTGTGTTTATACCCCACCTGCACCCACAGTAAGGATGAGTGATGTAGAGGAGTGGCAGGTGGAGGAACTATGGGTATGCAATTATGGGCCTAGATGTGCAGGTGTTGGCTGGCGCAGTCATATTAAGACCGCCCTGGGGATGTAAGTAATATTCCAAAATGGGCATAGCTGACACCCATACCTCTCAACCTCTAAGAGCACATCCACTGGACAGGCCATAAACCATTGGGCAACAAACAGGGACCATACCTCTGAACCTTCCCCGATTTCCAGGGACGTTCCTGATTTTGATTCAGTTTCTAACTCTGTCCCACTTAAACCCTCCTAAAACTAGTGACATTTGGAGGAAATGTGGTTTATTACACGTAATGAATAACGACAACAATTAAGAGTCATAAACAACATTTACCTCAGAAAATATGTATGAATTCATATGCTCTGAGTCTGTCAATGTGTCAGGTTAATAGCACCAATAATTTAAATGTGTCCCTGATGTTGTTATGCCTTGTCCCTGATTCAGTTTGTATTTTCCCCAATCGTATGAGAGGTCTGATAGGGACAGAAAGCACATAATTCACTGACAACCTTAGAAAGATGATAGAATATTAGGTATGCAGTAGCATGACTCAGCTGAAGGACGTGGGTACCAAAACCCAATTACTTGTTTGTATTGAAGAGTGTCAGTTCCCATGTATTAGCCAGATGGGTGCAGATTGTAAGAGGAACACACCAATAATATGAATCAAACTCTGGACAGGCCGCGGATTCTGTACAGCCGAACGGCATGCTGTCGCCTAATGAGCAGCCATTCCCGATATCGTAGGCATGTAATTCTATGTAATAGGCATCACAAGGTAATATCGTAGTCCTCACTCCCACCCAGGGGTGTGAGTGTCAGATGCAAACACCAAATGCAGTGCATTTGCAAGTGCGGGAGCAAGCGGGTGTAAGCCTGTTTGGCCGCCAGTATGCGAGTATTACACTGGTAAAGCAAAGTAGATGCTAACTGAGTGTAAGAAACTGTAACCAGAGGTCAGCATTGCTTAGCACCATGCAAACCCATGCACATCCACTCACAACTGCTTTAATGTGCCTTAATTACTCCGTATCCAATGGCTTTGTTCTTTCCTGCAACAAAATAAACGGCCTCTGCAAGTTTCGAAACCAGGACCCTGCACACACAGCTATCGTGATTTACCATTAAGCCATGGCAGATATACAGACATCGGACCTTATCACAAACATATCATCCAGCGTAGTCATTCAACAGTATAGGAAATGTATTCCATCATGTAGATGTATGTGTGAGTGTTTATGTCCAGCATATAGATACATACATACATATATATAGATATATCAGGGACATCCTATGTGACAACATAGCATTACAAAGGAATGAAAAGGGAAACACCAGCAATGCCTGTATTATGTAGTGGTGTTGTCCTATGCAATATCAAGACTCCCTCAGACAGACATGTGTCATTCATACACGCAAACATTTGTACACTGGCCATATACATCACTCTGTGCATGTCATTTACATTAACACAACAGTTTCTGTCCAGTCATTATGTGAGAACAGTACTCTTGCAAGGTGCTGTGTGCGACATCATCATCATGATAAAGGTAAATGGGGTAACCATAGAGGGACCGGTAGTGTTGTGTGTACAATAGGGTCATCCGCATCACGTGTACCTGGAGCATTTAGGAGTCATGTGCATAATAGGATCTTGAGCCTGAGAGACAGGGGTGAAGACAACTGGAGTATGTTGTGATGCATATTAAAAGGGTCACATGTGTCCAGTAGACATGTGTGTGAAATGGACAGCTGTATATGGGGCAAATGTTGTTCTAGGAACCAATTGGCCTTTTGTTTCCGTAGGGTGAGAGTGGGATGTGGGGGAAGGAGAGTAGGTATGCTCCTGGAAGATAGGTAGGGTAGGATGACAAACAAGACAGCATACAGGTCAGTATATGACACATGTGGGGGGATGCACCTTGGACGGGGAGGGGTGTTCAGCATTCACAAGCCCATGAACCCCCAGATGGAAAAAGTGGGACGGAGGTCCCCAGCCATGGGCAGCCACCACTGCACCAAAACAGCTGCAAAGATGGCAGTGCTGGGGGCTGTCTAGGAGGGACAGCCTCACCATGTAAATGTGATGCTCTGCCCTTGAGCTGGTGTATCTGGCCTCAAAACCCCTTATTGAGCCCCCTATGCACCACATCCGGGACTGTACGACAGCGGACATGTTCCTGTCTGGACCTCCTCCCAGGGGTGACAAGCCCCATACTCAGTGGTGGTACCACCAGAAGGTGGTGCAGAGCCAACAGAGGTGGAGGTCCAAGGCTGGGCCCCAGATGTGCTGGTGCCCGGTGCCATGGCCAGCTGAAGTGGGACAGGAGGTTCTGCCCAGACCTCCAAACCCATACAGCCTATGGTGTTGCAGTTTAAACACAGATATGGCTTAGTAATAGTCAACAGCATTCAGGATTACTTACAACAGCATGCATAGATATGACCATTAACCCAACACAACAGATGATATACATTTGCAGAGGGAGCACAACACATGCATATATACTGCATGACATCTGTACAAATTGTAGAAGACTTGTGACGGCAGCTATGAACAGTGGCCCATTATTGGCATGTCACTGAGAACTGAATCAACACAGGTGATACTGTATCAGAATACAAAACTCTCTAGAGAACAAACACTTAGCACACCAAATACTTTAATGCAAAGCTTTTGGGTCTACACCCTTCATCAGTACACAATAAAACCATTCTTTTCAGACTTTAAATAGGAGAAATAATTAATCACATGATATAGCCAGCCCAATTACATATCTATCAATTAAAATTAAAAAAAAAACAGATAATAAAATACAATATAAAATAAAACTTCCATATATTTAGCCTAAAATCCATTTACATTCAAGACTACAAATTACATTAAAGCATACAATATAGTACATTTAACCAGGAAAGATAATAGCACATGCAACACAAGTGTAAATGACACCCTACCATGATTAATAAAATCAAATACTCTCTCTCTCTGTCTTTTCAGCAACACTGGCTTAAGACTAACAGCATTATTGAGACTGGGTTTTACATCTGCATGTAATCTAACAATTCACCCATACTCTTTCAATTCCAATGTGTTATTCATATCTCCCTTCCTTACTCCCATCTCAGTAGTGCATATAACCCTAAATTTGAATTGATGTCTCTCTCCTTCTTCCATAATATGTTTGCTCAAAGCATTTGTTAATATTTTTCTTCTTATCTCTGATTTATGCTCTATGATCCTCTCCTTTAGCTTTCTGGTGGTTTTACCTAATAGAATGATGTACAGGCTGTGCATGTAGACAAATAAACCACCTGTACTTTGTTACAATTTGTTAAGGCTTTGATATTATAAACCTCCTTACTAATAGGGTGCATAAAGCTGTGCTCACCTTCATAGAGATCACAACAAGTGCAATTATAACATTTCATTTTGCCCAGTCTTTTTTGTATTTGTTTATTTATCTGCTGAAAATCTTTATAGCAGAATTTTTGTTTAAGTGTCTCTGAATTTCTATATGCATAAGATGGTCTATCACCTACAATTAACTTAATTTCTGGCATAGCCATTAAAATCTGCCAGTTTTTCTCCACTATACTACGTATAGCTTCAGTATTCAGGTTAAAGGTAGTGAGGTATCTAACCATTTTATCCCCACACCTCGACAATTCATTAGCACCTAGTCCTCCATTGAAGACAGGCCTATATCTACTTCCTCTTTCATTCACTACCTCTTTGTAAATATTTTTAATAATATATTCAGAATAACCACTTCTCCGAAACTCTTGCATCATCTCCTTAGCTTGCTCCTCAAACCTAGCATCTATAGTATTCAGTTTACTGGTTCTTATTAATTGAGCCTTCAATATACTTTTAAAGGTATAAGGGGCATGCATACTACCTCTATTAATATATCTAGAAGCATCCACTTCTTTCTTGTATATAGTGGATTCTAGCCTATCCCCATTCCTATATAGGTGCACATCCAAAAAATGTATACTTTGTTCTGATGCTGTCATCTTAAACTTTAAAAATTCAGTTTACATAATCATTCAATTCCAATAAGGTACCCCCCCCCCAAAGCAAAAAACAATCGTCCACAAATCTTTTGTAGAATTTAACATTCATATTCATCTCATTCGTTCCACTAAGTATCGCTCGTTTTTTAGCATAAGTGTTAGCTATAGGGGTACCCATTGCTACACCTGTTAGTTGTAAATATTGCTCATCATCAAATATAAAAATATTATTGGATAACACCATTTCGAGAAGGGCACAAACATTTTCAGTTTCCCCAGCACTCATTCTAACCACATTTGTTAGAAAATCACGAATTGCATTTACACCATATTCATTGGGTATAACTGTAAATAATGAAGTTATATCCAAAGATACCAATACATAACTCTGATCCCTATTATTGATGCACCAATTAAGTAGTTCTTGCAGAAAATTATTAGTGTCTTTTAACACTGTAGAACATCTGCTCAAGTGCCCACCTAGAATTGTCTGTAGATATTTTCATATGGGTTGTGTAATCCAACCACCCCCTGAAACAATTGGCCTAAGTGGGGGATTCACCAAGTTTTTATGAATCTTAGGAATACCATAGATCTGTGGTATTCTGGGGCAGGGTACACTCAAAAAATTAAACAAATCAATATCTATATCATTATTAAATTGTAACTCATAAATTGACATATTTATATTTGCTATATGTTTTTTAACTTCATTATAGGAGATTTTTCTAAATGTAGACTCATCACTTAGAAAATCTTTAAAGTTCGACATATACCATACCCGGTCCATTAAAACTACTGCTCCCCCTTTATCTGCCTGTTTTATGACAATTCCATCATTTTTTTGCAATTCTTTCATAGCCATATATTCAGAGTATGTTAGATTATACATTCCTTTTTTACATCTCTTCTTATAATATGCTCTTAATTCACATTCAACAATATTAGAAAAAGCAGGCAATATGGGACATAATACTGGTGTAAATACACTCAATTTTCTACATTTGGGCATTATTGTGCCATTATCTTTGAAGATTAGCTTCAAGCTAACCTTTCTAACAAATAATTTCAAATCTGTTACTGCTTGCACAATATCGTCAGTAGTATTACGGATAAACTTCAATCCCTTACCCAGAATGCTTAATTGAGGTTTAGTGAGTGCTAAACTTGAAAGATTCACAGTACCTTTATTTATTTGTGCATGCACCGTATCACCTTGCCGTATGCAGCCGAACTGCCACTGTTCATCTTGAAACTCGTGCTCAGCGGCTGGGCTTACCATTGCAGTCCCTCCATTCACTTGTGCGTGTATTTCATAGCCTTGTTTTGCACTAATGGACTGCTGCTCTTCCTTTTGATTCCTGTACCTAGCTGTTGTGCTTGCCTTTGCACAAACGCACCCCTTACTGTAGTTTGTGTGGAAATTTTTTCCGGTTGCTTTAGTTGAAAGGGGGAAAAAGAAGTTATCTCCCTCTGCATATTCTTCTCTTTAGCACTCTCTTTCGCACTACTCGAAACACTAGGCGCCATCAACTCCTTCACCCTGGGACGTACTACGTTATCAGCCGTGACCTCACCGTCATGAGGTATAGGTGTCAACGTCTCATTCTTTCCACTCTTAGCAGGCGGGATTTGCCATTGATTGGATGACTCCGCTAACGGGGGCGGGTTATTTTGTTTTTGAGATTCTGAATTAACTAAAAAATCTACAGGCAACTGTTGCACATCAAAAGTATCAAGTTGGTCAAGTGAATTAACTACTTTAGTCTTCATTTCCACTCTTTTTTTCTTTATAGCATACAGAGTAACTGTCATTTCTCAGCCACGAAAAAATGTGACCATTTTTAAAATCATTAACATCTCTCTCAACCTTATTTTTCTTTTTTTGTTGCAGTCTCATATCCAATGCATAAAGCCGATCCAATACTGTCTGATACAAATCAGACAGATCTACAAAGCATGACATGCCAGTTATTTCATTTTCCAATGCTTCTATTTCTTCTATCAATTTACATTCTATAGATTCAAAGAAGCTGTTCATAATCCGCATGTAGTCCGCACTAAGCTTAAGATTTAACTGCTGCCACTGCATTAGGAGATCATTATACGTATTAGCATATGAGGGCATTTTTAAAATTCTTAGCCCTCGCGGAACAATACCCAGCTCCAAATAAGCCTGAAAGCTCAACCATTGTCATTGGAGCTGTTTATAAGACTGGACTTTTCTTTCAAGAATAGATAGTTTCTGTTTAAAGTCTTCCATCTCCTGGCCAATGGTTACCTGGGGGGGATTCACAGCAAATGTTATTTTTAATAACAGATTATCCTGTTGTTGGAGCAATTTCCTCACCAAACTCTTCGGGACTACTGGTTGAGTTTCCATAGTGGTTAAACACTCGTAACTGGCTGGCTAAAACTCTCCTCCTTCCACTTGGCATAACAGTATCCTCCAAACACAAAATGAACTGAATCAACACAGGTGATACTGTATCAGAATACAAAACTCTCTAGCGAACAAACACTTAGCACACCAAATACTTTAAATGCAAAACTTTCGGGTCTACCCCCTTCATCAGTACACAATAAAACCATTCTTTTCAGACTTTAAATAGGAAAAATAATTAATCACATGATACAGCCAGCCCAATTACATATCTATCAATTAAAATTTAAAAAAACAGATAATAAAATACAATATATAGTTTTATTTTATATTGTATTTTATCTGTTTTTTTAAATTTTAATTGATAGATATGTAATTGGGCTGGCTATATCATGTAATTAATTATTTCTCCTATTTAAAGTCTGAAAAGAATGGTTTTAATGTCCCTGAGAACCCCAGACAGTGTCTTTCATACCACTGTTTCATGTGACATATGTCCAGTCAGGGATGCAATAGCAGTAACTCATCACTATCACCATGTACTGGCTGCAGTCCTCACACTCTGCTCCTGCTGTTTACAGATGTGTGTTCAGTGAGTAACACAGGAAACAAATGGTTCCACACACTGACCAGTCCACACATGGCTCTACAGATGGGGGTCCCTCACAAACAGAGCACTGTCTTGTCAGTTTTAAAACATGCAGAATAGCCATTACCATACACAACTTGTTAAACAGGCAGTAGTCTCAATGAAGCATAGCTACACTTACATGCTGTAGTCATGTCTGGCACATCACCCTCCTGTCTTTAGGCTATTTTCCACTGTGTATGTTGTTTGAGGAACATCCAGATATAATCTGTGATGCTGTTTACCAAACACCAGATCCAGGTACCACTCACAGTGACTGTCATGGGCAAACACCAATATGATGTTCCTAGTTATTGTACTGTGTTTTTCATGCGAATGACTATGGGAACATCATCAGAGCTGCTGCACATGCAATCAGCTAGAAGAGTAATGCAATAGGTGCAGAGGCCATCACCTGATCATGACCATCACTTACAATACACAAGCTGCTGATAAGCAGATGTACACCTCCACATTCACCAGAGAGTGTGTGGGATGGACAGACAGAGGCAAAGTACAAAAGAGAAGGGCTTGGAGACTAAAACCTAAGCATTGTCTGTCACACACCTACCAGTACAGGGGTCAAACCCCTGACTGACTAGTCATTACTATTACAAGTGCATGCAGTTACTCCATGTGCCACATAGCTGACATGTTGGTGTGCTGTAAGAACATATATGTGTGTTGGTGAGCGACATCTGCAACAGAGATATAGTAGACATACATTAGGTGTAGCACACATGGCTGTCCACATGAAAAGATGTCATTGTCAACACAACCAAACTCTCTAATGGACTCACATTGACACTCTTTGCCAGGCCCACAAATACACTCCCAAACTACTTAGTTTGCCACACTGTAGTAATGCACAGTTACTACATGCACCACAGGGGATATCTGGAGGTTCGATGGGCTAGGGCATGTGAACGTGTTTGACATCTGTCGGTATGCCAGTGGGAGTTATACTGGGAGTGACTGTGGTTGGGAGCATCATACCGCACATGCAGACACAAGGTGCAAGTACTGACATGCATATGTGCATTGCTTCATGGGTGTGTAGTGGTTGGCTGTGCAAGATGGCAGTACAAGGCTGGGTGAGGGGTAATCCTTGGCATCACACTACCCGACAATGGTGTGCAGTGTGGTACAGGGGTGTAGTGTCTGCAGTGTCCCACACAGACGGGTATTGTATGCTTTGTGTTTGATAATCCTTGACATGGACATTGCCTGGGATGTGCATATCGCACAATAATGTACACTGACATGTACAGGTGTACCTGGTTTGGCTGGCACATGTTGTGTACACAGACTGTTATCCTCCTATATGCCAATACTGGCCTGGTGTGGCAGAACCTGCTTATAGTCAGCAGGTTTACCCTGCACCTGCATTGATAGCATGATACAGGTATTCCCTGGTGTCAGTGGCATCGGTCCACACAGGGCACATGTGTAAGGCATTGTATGGCCTCTGTGGAGCACATTTGATGGCACCACATATGTTGCAGGCATCCAGTGGGGAACATAGTGAAGGCACATTGTCCACAATTATGTGCATATTGTACTGCTGTACAGGGTGACATGCCCTCTGCAGCCCACTGCAATCACACCATGCCTACTATCTGTCATCAACGTGCAGGGTACTAGCAACATAGCGGGATATTCTAGGCAAGTGTGTTTATGTATGACACATGGGTTCAGGACGTATTCTGGGTAACAGTAGGGTTGCATACTTTGTTCACCAGGCCTTTTGCCAGATGTAGGGGTATGGCTTGCCAACACAGCCCCGTGGTTGACTGACATCTGTACTCCTCGTGAGGTGGACATTGTGACCTATAAGACAGACACCATATAGGAAAACTACAAAATCTGTTCCCCAACATGTCCAGTGGTTAGACACTCACAGCCACCTCCACACAGGCTCTGACAGTCGGACACACCAACACACACACACACACACACACACAGACACACACACACACACACACACACACACACACACACACACACACACACACACACACACACATGCCTGGCATGTTCTGGAATAGAACCCCTACATAACTAGTGTATCACACTACAGCAATATGCAGTTATAGCATGCACTACGAGAATACTGGGTTACAGCTGTCCTAGAGGTGTATTTCTAGGTGGGTGACATCAGCAGGATTGCCAAATGTGGTCATGTGGGTTGTAAAGAGTGTGCATACTCTAAAATCATTGTTTCTTTCACAGGCAGGCAGACACACACACACACACACACACACACACACTTGACCTGTCTGGCATTAGAACACCTATCAAACTAGTTTAACACACTACAGCATTACCCAGTTACAGCACGTGTCATGGAGATTACTGGGTTACAGCAAGGGGCACCCCGTGCTATTGGACTGCCGGACTACAGCCCCCTCAATAAAAAGAATTAAAAACAAATTAAAAAGAAAAAAAAAGTTTTTAAAAATTCGCGGACTTTGCGCATGCGCAGTAGTCCAGACTACTGCGAGTCTATGCTCATGCTCCAGGCAGTCCGAATAGGGGGACATGAGGAGACGTCTCTGCATTTTTAAAGTGCACAGACTCACTGGGAAAATGCGTCGGGGCCGGACTGCTGGTGTTGCAGTCAGGAATTGCTGCAGTAGTCTCGTCGGGAAGGGGTTTGGATCTCGGGAATCTCGCGGGTCTTGGATTATTGCGCGGGCAGCGTTTGGGATATTATGGAGAATGGACAGCCGGGACAGGTAAGTGTGTTTGAAAGTATGGTGCTTTTTACTTTGAATAGAGTGTGTGTGTGTGAGAAAGTATGGTGTGTTTTACTTAGAATAGAGAGAGTGGTGCTTTTTACTTAGAATGTGAGAAAGTATGGTGCTTTTTACTTAGAATAGAGAGAGTGGTGCTTTTTACTTAGAATAGAGTGTGTGTGTGTGTGTGTGTGTGTGTAAATGCCCCAGGTGCTCATGGTGGTGTGGTAGGGAATACCTCAGGCTCGAACCCTGTACCCTGTATGCAGGTGTTAAAGACTTGAGTTCCCTACCCACCACCATTTGTAAAAAATTGCAGATTTTTGCCTCATATTGGTCTGATCTGTTCCTCATAATATCTGTGATTTGTAAATGTTGCAATGCTTGATATTTGATGGTGTAGTAGTAGCAATGTTGCCTCACAGCTGCAGGTTCTCAGGTTTGATTCTTGGCTGGGGTTCCTTCTTTGTGGGGTCTGTTATCTTCTCCCTGTGTTTGTGTGGGTTTACTTTTGTGTCCTCCCATGTTACAAAAACATGTCTGCATTATTTCTTCCTGGGCCTCTGCTGAAAATTGTTTTTTTGTTCCAAGTCAGACTGTCCTGATTAACAAATGTTAAATAAAATTAACAGGCATTTGAATTTCACACTTCAGGTTTCTGAATGTTTAATTTTTTACATATTTGATGGTGCAGTGACAGTATTGCTGCCTCATAGCTACAGGATTTGTGGTTTGATTCTTGGCTGGGGTGCCTTCTTTGTGGAGTCTGCATCTTATCACTGTGTTTGTGTAGATTTGCTCTGGTGTCCTGCCATTTTACAAAGACGTGTCTACAGTATTTCTCCCTGGGCCTCTGCTGAAAATTGTTTTTGTTCCATCAGAAGTAAAATTGACAGGCATTTGAATTTCAGACTTCATAGTCTTCAGAAAATACATGGTAAAACAACTTTTTATTCTAGCAATAATATATAGTAACACAACCTTTTATTATAGCAATTTTTTAAGTTTATAAGATGACTATTTGAAATTTTTCCTTATTTTTGGGACTGTAATACCCTGTTAGTGGCTTTGTCCAGGTTTTTTGTGCTAAGGTTGACAGCTATGGCAAGAACTGAATTCACTGAATATGTTTGAGAGCTGTATTCCCTCATTACTGGGTTTGTCCAGGTGGTTTGTGCTAAGAGGTTGACAGCTATGGTGAGAACTGAATTCATTAAATGATAGCCATTTAAGTTTCAGTCTTCCTCTCGTTCACAAAACAGCTGATTTGGCGTAGTGGTATGTTGCTCTTGACTGTTTTGCACAGGGACCAACACAGCATTTTTCTTTCACAAAGCAGGTGATTTGGCATAGTGGTATGTTGTTCTGACTCTTTTTTGCACAGGGACTTTGGCAGTAAAATGTATGGTGGTAACAGAGCATTTTATTCTAGCAGCTTTCCAAGATTATACAAGCAATGTTTGACCCACACCAATAAATTTGGCTTTTTCCAGACTTCTTGTGCTGCGAAGTTGAGATGCAGTTGAGTATTGAGTAGATTTTACAAGGAGCTTGGAGCTGCAGGGGAAGAGAAGTTTAGTGCTAATAGCACAACAGGCTGTGTACTTGCTTTTGATGCAGAAGGTTGTTGGTTCTCCTCCCATAAGGGGTGAATGCTGCCGTACTGAAAGTTAAGATACTAATTATGAGCCTGTTATCAGTTTGCCATCCATTTCCTATTGCAATATTACTAGCTTATTTTTAATGTAATTTAGGCAATTTATTCCTCAGGGGTATCAGACACTTTATTGTTCGATGAAACCATGAAATATAAAGGTGACTGCTAGCAGCAACCTCTTCATTACAGATTTATTTAACGTGGAATTATTTAAATGACTTTTTTTTACTACTTCAGAGATTGTGCATATTTACTGATAATGGTGGACTGTAGAATTGTGCATATTTACTGATAATACTGGACTGTAGAAGTTTGAGTAGACTTTTATGATGGAAATGTTCTGAATTGGGCAGTTTTGTTTCATTGTTTACTGGAAAAATGTTCAAAGCAATAGGAAGGTGTATCAAAGAGCACATGTATGTTTCATATGCAAGGGGCCTATGATTTGAAAACAGCCCAAAATAAATTTTTATCTGTCACAGGTAAAATGTATTT
>NC_056737.1:1469273327-1469368327 GCF_019279795.1 Protopterus annectens
TACTGGGCATGCTCATACACTTAGTAACAAAGGGCTTGTTGGATGCACTGACTCAAATTACACAAGGTGGCAGTGGGTACGCTCATACACTTAGTAGCACAGGGCTGTTTGGGATGCACTCCGATTCTAACCACTGAAGGCCACAGTGTGCATGCTGAAACACTTACATGTACAGAACATGTTGTAATGGATTCCAATTGTAAACACACAGGCTTACAGCTATGTACATCTTACCTGTCAGTATATATGCACATCATACTGGTTTACTACCTGATACTTGCATGTGGCCTCTAAATTATATATCTGTGTCTGTGCTATGTGATACACATGCATACATGTACATGAAGTACTGACATATATATGTTACGTGTACACATGTGAACATGACAGACAATAGGTTACCTGGGTCGCACAGGCGGATGCTACCTACAGCATGTGTCACACACCTTGCTCCCCTGAAAGGCATATACTGATAGCAGGTTATGGACAGTGGCATTATACGTGGAACAGGGGCATGTGCAAGCATAATGTGTGAGCCACCTTGTGTAATGGTACTGAGATGCAGGTGTCAAGATGACCTCGCCCAACTGTGTTAGTAGTTATCATTATTAGCAGGACTGCTACCCTAAGTATATCTCACATTGGTCATATACACAAGTTCTGCCGCTGTCCGTCACCTTACATGGAGCATTTGTTACCAAGCACATTAACGCCATGCGCAGTGATGTCATGGTATGGGTGGCAACTGCTAGACCAAAGCAATGAGCCAATGTCCTGCTGTTATTATGAGGTTGTCCAGTGTCTGTCATTCCAGGCTGTCATGACCAAATGACCAGCCTTCAATACAGAGCAAATGCAACCATGTTACACGTGTGTGTGGATAAAACCTAGGTCGCATTTACCCATACAGCCACCTTCCAAGGCAAATGTCCTACACACAGAAGAAAGACCCTGACACCTACATGACAATTGCATTGGATGCTTATGCTAACCTGTGTAAATGTGTGGCTTTAGTAATCTATTTGCTCAATGTAGAACCTACAATGGGGAATACCAACATGTGTGCAGTGAGGAACACCTGGCTGAAGGCTCTGTAGTGCACAATTGCACTACCACCATATAACTCAGATCCAGACATGTGGGCCATAACAGTGGTATGCACCATACCAGGTGGTGGTGTACACATATTCATAAAGGCTACTCACATGTAAAGACCACTACTCTGACATAACACATCACATATCAGTCAGGTACAGGTGACAGTGGCAAATGCTGCATTCTAGGTTGTATCCTCATATACATCCACCACTTGTTCCCAGTATACCAACACACATCCATATGTAGTATGACATAGTATGGTATACCACCAGATAACCTTCGATTGGTGGACTGTACCTAGGCCTACATCAACTGTGCAAAGTACCCATGTACAGACACAGCTGCATAATGTGTTATGCGATGCAATAATACCACTGTTTGTAACCAGCTCAGTTGTACACATACAACATCCCTCGGATGTTATCAGCATTAACACGGACGACTGTTGTTGTACACCAGTAAACAATACCCTCATGGTTGGATATGACCTAACTGTACCTGCCCTGGATATGTACATCCCACACTCATACAACATGAATTACATTACCATAACTTTCATTTACCTTTCTACATACAGGTGGTCACAGTCATTACACACATGCACATGGCAGATAGCATGCTAACAGTACATACGGTTCGATATCTATGTTGACAGAGGTAATATCCCCTCTCTACTGGTCACCCATTACACCTATCATATCATACAACACCCCATGTGGCATGTACGTCTTTAGACATGTCCACCTAATGCAATGCCTACAAACATACCCAAATAACAGGACCATAGGACCTACACAAGGCCTGTATTGACAGACTTAGGGAAATCCAGCTCTGCACTGCATGTTACTGAGTAGTCACAGGTGATATGTTCATGACATGTACAGCCATGTGTGGCCACAGCTCCTACATATACCCCATGTCAACAATTGCAAGCCATGCATGCTGTGTGCTGTCTGAACATTAGCCTAGTACCACAATAGCCAGTAAATGCTGGGTGAGATGTTTACACGCCACAGACCTTGCAGATGCTTGAATAAGTGTATTGCTTAGCTCTAACAGTGCACATTGCTGGCAGTCTTCCAGTACACATGAGGCGTGTGTGGCAAATATGATGTGCTCATTGTTGACCATTACAGTGCCCTGGATTCACCATGGCACTGTCAAGTAACAGTCTGTAGGAGCATGACATGGAATAATGCTGTGTGTGTCATGCTAATATGTGCTGTTGTAATATATGTACACTTGGCTACTCAGTGAAAGTGGTGGTGTCCTACCAGTACATGAATACAACATCCATTATGGTGTAATGCTTGGCTATGTTTCACACATGGCATGGGCAGGTGTGGAATGTATCCTCTTGACCTGCTAGTGCACGTACTGATGTAGACCGCATATGTGTACATGTATTACTGTTTGTGTAGATTCCATGTGTGTGCAGTGTCTGATGTCTGAAGGTGACTGTTGTCTTAGTACATCATGCTGTTGCAGTACAGCCTCAACATTGCCAACTGTATATGGTGATATGCTCTAAGTACAGTAAGCCGTACATCAGGTATGGACAGATGTCTGGACATGACTACTAAGTGGTGGGGCTTCTTTGCAGATGAATGATTACTGAGGACAGCTCACTGGTGTGTTACAACCAGTCATACAATAACCTGTGTACCTGATAAGGTCAGGTTTTGTTAACTGAAGTGGAAGACAGACAATGTAGAATGCTGTAAGGGTGACACCGAAGGGAAACCCCATGACACCTGTAACAGTAATACCTCCCCGTGCATATATTGTGCATATAGCAGCACAGTTGTCAAAGGAAAGAGTCAGTAAGCATTGTACCGGATGAGATAGTGCTGTACTGCTGTAGTACCTATCATGAGATAGGCAGGTGTTTGATTCACAGTACCGGCATGTGTGGGTGTGTGTCCATATATGTCATGTATGGTTGGGAATACCTCCCACATGTTATCACTCTCCTGAACACTGTTGTTGACACCAGTACAGAGTGAAGTGTAGAAAAAAAGGCATAGGCAGGTGGTTAAACCTCACACATGTAAAGTGTATGTATGTGTGTGACATAGGTGTATATCTTTGTGAATGTGTGTGTGTGTGTGTGTGTGTGTGTGTGTGTGTGTGTGTGTGTATGGCTGTCCGGTTCCTGGAGTGAGGCTGTATTTTACCATAGTGAAATGTAAATGCCCACTCCCCCCATCCACTCAAAGCAGTCTAGCATCCCTGTTGATATCGGTCGTAGATGGGCAGACTAACCGCCTGTTAACATATAAAGCCTGGGGTGTGACCTGTTGTTACATAGCTTACTGATGGACCCCACTCCCCACATACACTCACTGCACTT
The DNA here is from genome assembly GCF_019279795.1 of Protopterus annectens. Taxonomy (NCBI): domain Eukaryota; kingdom Metazoa; phylum Chordata; order Ceratodontiformes; family Protopteridae; genus Protopterus; species Protopterus annectens. The sequence continues at coordinate 1,469,276,779 of NC_056737.1, forward strand.
TAGTATCCCTGTCGATGTCCTCAATCTTAGGCCATTCCAACTACCTGTACATGTGTAATCTCTGTGGCACATCTTGTAATTGTGAAGTACTATAATGATGATATGCACATAGGCAAGGGTTCGCATCCGAACACTGGCAACAGTGTGTGTGTGTCAGAGTGTGTGTTACTGTGTATGGACTCCCTGAGTGTGTGGGTGTGTCTATGTTTGCATGCTGTCATGGAAGTGGGTATTACTGCTTCCCAATGAGAAGCCACTATTTCCACTGGCCTTTACCCTTGTCATCCAGCATACCACTCTTTTACCCACTCCGTGCTCCAGGTAACTATACCTGTGATGTCACCCACTATGGATGTGATGGCTCTGAACACAGTAGCTTACTACACAGCTATCATGCTCTTGGATTATTAGAACAGTAAACATAATTGAAACATGGAAGAATATAACTGTGATGTGGAACCTACAACATGCATGCAGGTATTGTCATACTGACCTGTGAGTAGTCAACATGTACATATGGGACTCCCGCAAACACCAACATCCCCCGGCACTTGCAACTACACCTGAAAGAGGAAGGCAGAACGTAAAGATCAAAATGCTGTTAGTGTTGTTACACATGAGACATACTGTCAAATGTATAAAATGCATTCTAAAACTGCAATACATGGTATGTCTGCTGCCTATCAACAATGTTATCCCATATGACATACACCCATAGATGTCATATGCTCTACTGAGGACAGGGTTATGCAGACAAAGGGTGGTATGTATGGGATGTGAGACATGTTTTGCAGGATAGTTGAGCAGTGCTGTAGTCAGCCCACTACATGTCATGGACATGTCTGATAGCACATGACATTGTTTGACATTCATAGCAAGGGTATACTCCACAAGGGTGTATCATGTGGGCCAGGCATACTCCAGCTCTAACACATTTAGTGTGTGTGCACATATATGCTCTATGTACAGTACTGTTCATATTCCCAACATGTGTAATGCTGATATGTAGTACCTGTCCCTACACTGGAACACACCTCCACCATTGTATTCACTGTTGTCCACACATCTGGCAATGACAGTTTGGAAGGTTTAGGGTAGATGTTTCATATAGTCTTCAATTGTTTCACATAGGTAAACAGTGTAATGCATTGCAGGTCTGACCAGTGTCCATTACCATGACAACCATACATTATGTGTACGTGTGTTATGGCAGATAGCATGCAATTAATATGTTCCGTGCATTATCAAGCCTGGTAAATAATAACAATCTCACCTGACAGGGGCTGCTGTTGCTGCAAAATGCCAGTGGTACCTAAACAGGAGTGTCACAGCAGTAAGATCATTATCCACACCTGTGTGGTAGCTACAGGGTGCAATGTCCATGTTAGCACATAAGACAGTACAATACACTATACTATGGAGTATGCACATCTGTGCATGCATAGAGTAGCAGGATATAGTATGTGGCATGTGGGCATACATGCCTTGCATATGATGTTACATTACATATTGTACAGTAACACATGTAACTATGTGATATATAGTTGTGTTTTATGTGCAGTAGTGACTTACCAGGCAACTCTGTGCTCGGTGGTTGAGAGACACCCACCTCCACAATACCAGCTAAAGCTAGTGGATGGAGGTCTGCAGGTGTCCTCAGGTTGGCCAGTAGCTCCTCGGTACGTGTGAGTGGGGGCTGGGTGAGTGGCCCTCCATCTGTTGCACCTTGTTCCCTGGTGAATGCATTAGCCCGCTGTTTCGCCCGTCAGTGTCGGTGCACCTGCTGATAGGTGCAATTGTGACCACCATCATTTACTCTCCTGCAGAGTTCCTCCCACAGGGTATCCAGCTGCTGTGCATCCTGTGTCACATGGCTGAAGAGCGTCATGTAGTTGTCGAGGAGGTATGGGATGAGGACCTCATCCTCCAAGCAGCTGTACGGCAACAGTGTGCTACATGGCATACCTGGAAGACATAACAATGGAGACAGGTCACAGTAACTCACAGAGAAGTACAGCAATACAGCTGATCATACATGTGTATCACATTTATTAAGATTACTAATACGTCTTTGTAAATCTACATGCCTCTAACACCACTGACATGTATAAGTCATACACATTTGACACCTACTGTTGATGTGATGTTATCACCATATATGTGTGTCATGTGATAACATTGCTCATACACCATGTGGATGTGTCTTGGCATGGGCATGTCTGTTTGCCTGTGGTGGTGTCTTTATCTATCAGTACATGCCTGGATGTGTTCACATTAATGCATTTGACCTTAATGCAGTGCATATCCGATAGGGGCATGACCTGTGATCCTGCAGACTTGCAAGCATGTATGTGTTTTGCCATATACATCTACATGGCACTGTACAGCTGTGTAGCATCCTGCCATGTATTGCCTGTGTTGCACATGTGTAACACATGGGATAATAGCTAGCCTGATGGTATTTGCAGGGTTGGATATCAACTATAGCATGTACGGTCATAGTGATCTAGTAGGCTATATGCCCTGGGCCATTTATGAGCCTAGGCAGATGGGTTACCTAGCTGTAGGCAACAGACAGGTTAAGTTTCAGTGGCCAGTTTAAGCAGTGCCACAGAACTGATACACATGGTTACTGATATATTTGGCATGCGGTCATCACACCATGTCACAGAGAGGGGTGATTTGCAGCTTCTCTGGACAGGGATGCATAGTATGGCAACAGTATGCTAAGTGTATGAGACAGGGATCTGTCAAGCATGTTGTGATCCTTGTACTAGAAAGGTGGATGTCCATGACGTATGTGTTTATCTGGGATCAGGATGTGTTAAGTGAAGCATGTCCAACAGCTCTCGGTTGAACATGGCTTTATTCAGGGTAGGATGCATGCTACATAGTGCAGCTAGGGATTGTGAAGGGCAGTGTAGGCCTTCTACACATGGGCAATAACCCTTAAAGGAAATATGTGATCTATTATGGGTCACATGGGTGTTGAGTATGGCTGAGCAGGTATCTTTATATTCCTGGATGGCACTCTGTCATGATTAGGTGTGCCACATATGACTACCTGTCATTTGTGGTGATGTAACTATCAAAAGGAAGTACTGTCCAGCTGCATTCCATACATACAGTTGCCATTATGTTGACCGCTGCCTAGATGGTAGTTAATGGGTACAGGGTTTGTACCATAGGGGATGACAATGCAATACTTAGCTGTCAGATTGTGGCCATGCATCACACACCACACATCTGACACACTAAGGCCCTTCTGTATGTTGAACGCAGCACACAATGAGTCAACTATTGCTCCTAGTTCATAGTCATTTGCAAACATCAATAGGCTGATGCCTTCTGTGTTAGTCTATGTGGTATAGATAACAAAGATGGGGAGTACCAGGAATGACCCCTGTATTACTGTGGTTGGCACTAGTTTGATGTGCATGTATTCATCAGACACCTTCTGTAGTGTGGGTTCTGCCAGCAGTCCAGTTGCCAACCACTCCTGTGACATAGGAATATACACCTAGTTTACTGAGTGCAGCTGGAACACAGTATGGGTGATGGTGTCCTATGACCTGGCAAGGTCATGATATGCAGTGTGAATCAACCCTACGGTCATCTACATCTGTACCGAGTACATCAATTATGTTGACCACGGTTCATGGCTGTACAGACCAGACTCAGCAGGGTAGTTGTGCACTATGTCCCATTAACAACGGTGTCTCCCCCTTTGTGGGGTGTGATAGCTGTTGCTGTGCACCATTCGGTGTGTATACAGCCTGACATGGAGCTATGATTGAACATGATGTGTATGTGGATAGCTGAATGTTCTTACATTTGTGTAGGATACACCCTGGGATGTTGACAGGTCCCATGAAAGCTGTATGCCTGGCATTAGAGAGTGCAGCTTGTACCTGCATAGTCGTTAGTACAGGGGCCTTGTAGTGTACATGGATATATTACTAAGTTTATCTGTTGGGGGTGGGAGTGGGTTTAGATTCTCCGAGACCCTATCTGGATGAACGGGTGCTATTTCTGTAGGTGAAGTACTTCCCATGCCATAGTGCTGTGCAGCACGGCACGTCTTGTCATTGCCATTATGATTAATGACACAGCTATAGAATGCTCTGTGCTTGGCCTCATAATATGTGGCCGATTAGTTTCACAGTAGCTCTGCATGTTTTTGTATGGTGTATCTGCATCTTACTGAGGCTGACCAGGGATCAGCTACACTCATGTCGGTTCACTATTGCAACAGTTACTACCTTCTGTGGTACAGTTTAAAGCATGGTACCACCAGTTTGCCTACTTGTTTGTGTTGGGTTGACTCCTGGTTCTGTTTCAATGGCACAATCACTGCACATAGGTGACTGCTTAAGGTTCATTTGTACAGGATTCAGCATTTGCACATGCATTGTCCATCTGCATGGGTGCCATGGCACTCACCACTCTGCTTTTAGGAAACATAACATTGGCATTGGAGACTAACTATGTGTAGCATACTGTTAACCCTGTTTGTGTGACTACTACGATCCAGGTCAGCGTGGTCAATGGAATCCAACATGCAATGAGCGCAGGTGTTGGTACATGAGGAGTCTTCCCAGTTCATAATGGAATAGTTGAGAGTAGCCAATATTATGGTTCTTTCTCAGACCTAATCCTCCCCATTACAGCACATTATGACAGCTGGGAATCCATGGCCTGGTGGGTGATCTGTCTCAAGGTGCATTTTGATTTCCACTGTGGCACAAAGGTAGTTGCTCAGCATAATGCATCTTATGTTATGTAAGTGCAATTAGCATGAGGGTGTACATATCCTTCAGGAATATGGACACACCTACTACCCATGTGTTCCAATAAAGGATAATGGGCAAGAGGTGAGGTATGTATTATAACATGGTCATGCAGATGTGTTCTCTGGAGCATTGAAACATATCTCAGCCACTGCACAGATATGTTCTCCATGTTAGGGATTGACATATATGTGTCCGTATAGTGTTTCTGACATGTATCATTGTGTAGCGAGACCTGCAGTTTATTGATTGGCTGTCCCTGTAACAGCAGTGGACCCTCACCTGAACAGTGCATGATGAAGGCACTATAGGGGAAGCATGAGCCCTAGGCAATATCCAGATTCCCAGGGGTGACAGGTACAGGCCCTGTCTGGCAAAGCATCATGGTCTGTAATCCATGTTATCCCAAGATGGCAGATACTGGATACCCTGTGATTTCACCACTACACTAGACAATTGTGGAATACAATCCTTTTGTCCCTGTACTGCATTATCATTCTGGCCAATGGCAGAATGCTACCCAGGCCTTGGGACATACCCGCATGGGCTACAAGACCTGACAGTTTCTATATGTGTTTCCATGCAGTCCAGGCTACTGCATCACAGGTCCTACACAACACCATGGAATATGCCAGAGCCATGTGCATAGTTCAAAAGGTGGTCTGAGTGTATGAGTATGTGGCTAATCATGGCAGACAGGCAGCTGACAGTATGTATTCCCTCACATAGATTGGTGTGTAACATAGTGCTAGAGTTTGCATTCACAAATGAGTAATGTTGGGCATGTTTCCAGTCATGTTTTCAGAGGTGTGGCACAATTATGAAAATGATGTCATAACAGTTTGTGTATTTCGGTGTCTGTCTCTTCCTGCTTGGGGGGGGGGGGTCACTTGTTTGGCCAGATACTTAGACATGTCTGTGAATGTGTGTGATTTCTGGTAGTGTGTGGGTGTCCTTACTGTGTTCTGGTAAGGGTATGTGTTGGTTGTGTTGATGAGCTGTGTGTGTTAACCTACACCTCATGACTGTCCAGTCCAGTCATGGCTGTAGACTGGGCTGCCTTCCAGCTTACCCCTGTAGCTGCATACCAAACAATGTTTGGGGCATGGTGTTAGGTGGGTCTGGCAGTGTACATGGCATAGAGATTACATTCCCCCAGGATGGCCACGTACACAAAGCTGACATTAGGAAACACCAGTAGCTGACTAGTGGACATGCCGGTATGAGCAGTCAGTACTACAAGTACCAAGTACTATATTTAGTTTACGTATTGCCTATGAAGATGTTTTAGACAGTGATGCTCACATGTAAATATTTGTGTTATAGACATGACAACACTGGCTATTACGGGAAACATTGTAGCTACCTTTAGCAGCAATACTCCTCTGAGGAGCACATCACATCCTGTTAGTTGATTACAGATGATGCAAGTGTCTACAGGTCTGTTTCCTTCTCTGGGTATATACTCACATATCCACCAGGACCATGAGCTCTATTGGGCACAGACACCCACTCTCCAAACAGAGTCATGTATCAATAGGCGCTGATACCACTATCAACATGATCAGGATATAATCAGACAGTGTGAGTCATCACCTATGATGCAGCTATTACACATGGGCAGCTGTCTCCTACATCTTACACTCCTACTGCAGATGTTACACTGGAATTAAAGATGATATGCAACATGTTTCATTACCAGTGCTGTGCATTACCTTACATACAGTATGTGCAGGCAGCTGTTAGGTTGGCAATTAGAGGTTGGGCTACACAAACCTGGTAGTTCAATCAGTGTGTCTGTACTCTCAATATCCACTCTATGTAGGTGTGCACATAGTCATTTGGCCCAGCCCTGTAACAAGGGTCACTACACATTTGCATAACATGTACACATGCACAGCTGTTATTGCTTGCAAACAATAGTAGAGAGGTTGATATTACATGTGCTATGTGCATGGATAGTTAACTGGCTCTTCCAATTATCTTTGCTATCATGCTGCTAACCTGTCAGATGAATACTAATGCTATGTATCCTGTCATTGAGTATTGTAATTGCCAACAGACATAACTACTGTTAGCATAACATAACAGAACTGCTATGTAGAATAGAATATAGATCTGCCTAGAATACTGTACATTACACAGTTATTGGCACAATACCCCACAATGCACACCATATTTGCACGGTAAGCCCATCTTTAACATATTCATCTTACTTATACACCCATACATTTCATAAGTCGACTGTTACAATATATCGATATATACTATCCCCTGTTATAGCACATACTTGTTGGACCAATCCTGATACTGACAGTGGCTCAAAGCCAATTGGTGGGTTCCAAGCCCATATCATCCCTTGTGGTATATGTGGAGTGTGCCGTATGACCTACAGCAGTACACACATAGAATACTACAAGCATTACTACTGCTCAATAATACATCACTACAAGATAGCTATTTCCACTATATGCATTGATTACACTGTAATTCTTATGGTACAGGTACTACATACACAGACATACTACATGTTATACATACCATCTTAGAAATCGGAGGTGTTATTAACTAGTGTAATACTTGTTCTTGGTTCATCTTTCAGTGTGTTGTACTGTCCTACAGGTAGATACAGATGGTTTGAATGTGTGACAAGGCAACCTTTTATAGTTACAGATCAGTAACATGTCCTGTCCCGATGGCCATTTGGTGTTCCTAAGTAGCTAATTACATGCACATCAGCTGCGCTGCTACTGCCTTAGCCAATACCATGGCTACAGCGGAGTATAATTGAGCGTTGTCCCTTTGCCTTACTTGTGAGGAAGACAGAGTGGAAGTTTTGTTTGGAATCTATTGCAACAGTTGTATGGAGACAAACAGTAATATATTGTGTGTAATGCCTAGAGGAGTTGATCTAAATGTGAGTACTGCTGTTATATTTCTTAAACATTGCTACTTGTGCAGGGTTTTTCTGTACCTAATACTTCTGCATATGTCTCAGTCTGGCCAGGTTGTTTGACCAGCTCAAGGCTGCATAGCTATGCATATAATGTTAGGGGGTTTACAGTGTGCTTACCAGACATATTTAGTTTGGTGTTACTGTGTATCATACTGTGCTAATAATCAGTACTCGGTAAAACTTCCTGGTGTACAAACCTTTCAACCCGCTGAAACGGGATTAGTTCATACAAACCCTGTTACATCAGCAGCTGTTCAATTGTACAACGGCAACTATTTCACATAGGGCCATGTTAGTGTGTCTGTGTCCAGGTATGTTAAAGTTTCAGCAGATGTTGTACAGTAGTTGCATAATTGGTTATGGTATGACAGTATATATTGATGTAACTATTTTGGTTGTGGGGTAGATGTTGGTGTGTAGCAACCCCTTTTATACAACGTCTATATGTGTGTGGGTGTTCTTTCCCTATGTGAACACCTATCCCTTAGTGGACTAATACTATGGTAATTGCAGGCTGATTCATTAAGGCACTATTAAATGCTTCCTGTATAGCATGCAGGTACTGTTAGTCCTTGAATCCTTTTGGCAATACATCGGAATGTAATAAAGATCTGCAAAATCAAAGCTGTCTGTGTAATTCTGTCATGGATATTTGCAGTCATTGCAGTTGTGTTGGTGACTGTGTCCATAGAACATATTTGTAATAGTGTATTGGCATATTCTCTTCATATGGTATGTTCATATTGTTTGGGGGGAGGGCGGAATGTGTGATTGCTATGGTCCATGTTATACTCAGATATGACCACTTTGGATGCTGTCTACAGACATGTATGTATATGTGTGTGTGTGTGTGTATATGTGTGTGTATATATATATATATATATATATATATATATATATATATATATATATATATATATATATATATATATATATATATATATGTGTGTGTGTGTGTGTGTATGTATATAGATATATACATTATTGCATACGTTTATCTGTACCTCCATAGATGTGTAGATGTTTTTAACCTATCTACATATGTATGTAGACCTGTATATATCAATATGTCTCTATGTATCTCTCTCTCTCTCTCTCTATATATATATATATATATATATATATGAGCATACACCTTTAATTGCGTACATGGCAGATTATCCTATTTCAACACATTCCTCCCTTTCGTGTTTTAACCTGTCTGCATACACAACTGGGGTAGGTACACCCCAGGTAGCTTAATGTTAGGTTACTCTGAGGATGGAGTACATGGTTGTGGGTTCTACTCCTGGAAGGTGTTATTATTTTATTTCTCAGAGTAGGCACTGGTAGGGAAAGTATGAATAACACACACTTATGCAGTTGTGAGCAGGTTTGCCCGTGGTCTGCGCAATGTTAAGCAAAGGTCAAACATGTGAAGCGCTTCTCCATTTATCATATTTCTGCACCGCTTATCGTCACGCAAATACATGGAAACCCGCTTACAACTGCTCAAGAGTGCTTTAATCCACCTGCATCCAAAAGCCCTTATTCTGGCCCTCAGAATAACCTAACAGCCCTTGCAGGTCTTGAACCCGGGACCATGAGCACCACAGTCAATGACTTTACCACTAAGGCATCTGAGATATGTACGAATGTTATGGTGTTCAGAATATAAATTGTACTACAGACATTTCTCACTACTGAAAACAAATGTGACAGTCAGGTGGTGTACATATGTCTGATACATGTTAATATTCATATGTTTGTGAAAGTAGCTGTTGCAATGTGACATGACAGGGTGTATTATGAATGAGTAAGGTTCTTACTTTGTGTCCTTTTTATATTGTTCCCATACTCCATGTATGCTCCTCCAGTTCACTTATTGGACATCCAACCCTGGCCTCCTTGATGCATGATTGAATTACCCATCATTCCTTCCCACCCAAATCTTCACATACACAACAACTACCCCTTCTATGGTGAATTAGGTTAATATTAATTGTTATAATACCAGAGCTGCATGTGTTTTGTGTACACACCAATTCCTTTGGAGTGCTTCTCTGTCATGAAGTGTGTTTATAGATGCTTATATATATATATATATATATATATATATATATATATATATATATGGCTATTGATGTAACTGTATAATATATATATATATATATATATATATATATATATATATATATATATATATATATATATATATTTATGTCTATGTACAGACATCACTGACATATATATATATATATATATATATATATATATATATATATATATATATATATATATATATATATATATATATATATATATATATATATATATATATATATATATTGTATTAGTTTGTAACAGTAATACATCTGTGTTGATTCACAAACTACAGTACATTACAATGTACTGTACATATGTACACAAAGTCATTGTCCCATTTGTGATCATTACAGTGAAGTGCATATGGTATAAGGTGTAGTCTCAAGACCATGGAACATGTGTACACCTCGGATGGCTTAGTGGTATGTCCCATGACTATAGTGTGCATGGTCCAGGGTTCGACACCTGCGATGCTTTACGAATGTTTTTTACTGCAGAATAAGGCTCATTTAAGCAGTTGTAAGCATGTTTAAAAGTGTTTGTGTGACATTATAGCAGCGGTTAAACACATTTAAACAAACATTGCAACGTATAACCTGTGCACGCAAACACGGCCACATCCGCTAACTACTCCGGATATATACCTGTCAGTGACGTAACATCTCACTATGAGCTGACATGACATTACATTCTCTGTTGACTGTACTCTCCAGCACACATGGGTTTATATGGGTGATTCAAATGTTTATTTTACAGACGATTCCTACCTATATATGCAAGCTGTGCTGAAGGTATCCTTTTGCACATGATAAACATCCCTGCCTTAATCGCGATTGTAACTTTGAATTCACAGATACTATGCAGATGCTGTAACCATTACACTGTTGAAATTAACGATGCTTTCACCTATTTCCTATTTAGATGATTTCTATGTGTAAGCTAGGCTAAGCAAAGGGTGGGAGCCCCCAAACACACTGAGCTTCACGTACTCTTGAAATAACAACATATAACAAATGTACTGTGAGACAATACATTACATTCCTAACTGCATTAGGCATAGCCCCTCACTGATACACTTCAAGGGAAACCTTGTGGTATGAATGGGTAACAGACTATACACCCCTGGGATCATGTGTTCCAGAACCATAGAGCCAGGGGGTGGGGGAGCCTGTCCAATTTGATAGCTGCAAGACCTGTTGGGGGAATTGAATGGTGTTGAATTGCCACATTAACATGCCCTCTTTAGATCACTAAGTGTCCCTATCACCCTCCACAACCCCAGTCTTCAACAGCTTCCTGCAGCTCTGACTGGAATTGCTTCATTGGCTATGCTTAACAGAGGCTCAGTTACTTCATCAATGGTGCGGGGAAGGCCAACACACTTTTGCTATGTTTCTAATTGCCCTTGGGCAGATAGATAGTAGGCTATCTGTGAATCTCTATCATGCAGGCCATCACAGCCATAATATGTGAATAAACAGACCTTCAGATCACAATATACAGTGTGAACTCACTATGTAGTCAGGAAACAGTTGAGTATAGCAAGAACATACAGAACACTGATACTTAGTCGCTCCAAAAGCCTATCTTGGAAGCTAGAATACATGTATAAGTTTAAGGCTTTCTATTGCTTGCCACTAGGTTACCTACAGGGGAGATGAAAAATAAGCACAGATGGGGAACATGCATGCAATTATACCATACCGGCCTGTGTGTCAGCCTTATGCTTTGGAATACTGGCCAAGGCTATTGGCACCCCCATGGTGCCTTATTTAGGACAGTCTTGAACATGAATACCAGCTCCGTAAACAGCACAATAGCACATTCAATGAGGTTTATGCTACTCAACACCAGGGGTTGTGATCACAACATGCATGCACTCACAGCACTCCTCAGGATAGACAACATCAACATCTGTGCATTAACTGAAATCTGTCTTAAGGCTCCTGAGAGCACACCAGCACTACCAGACTACAACCCATACCACACATTTCAGCCACAGAACATGGACTGACAAACATGGAGGGGCTGTTTCCATATTCATCAGGGATACCTACACCTCCAGGTTAGTGAGACAGCATGATTCCTCTGTAATCATCCATGTGCAGCTAACATCAGCCACAACTGCAATGCGGAATGTGGCCTGCTAAAGATCACCCTCCATGACCCAGGACCTCCACTCCACCTACCTGGAGACATTGGAGAACACAACAGTCCTAACGCACACACCCTGGCATTGGTCAGTGTCAACTACCATATCAATAACTGGGAAACATACTCCGGTACTCACTTCCAGGACCAGTGCTTCCTAGAATGTATCAACTCATATGCCCTGTATCAGGTGGTAACCTCCCTAACATGGGGTGGAAACTACTAGATGTGGTCATCACCAACATGGGCAACAGGTGCACCATAGTGGAGGTTAACCAGTCACTGGTTAGATCTAACCATGAACTATTAATTGTTTCCACACCCTAGCATCTCCTCCTCCCACGGATACCACAGTGTATACCTTTCCTACAGCTAAATTTACACTACTAGTGACAGGGGCGGGGGGTTTCACAGCCCCCACACTAAGGGGAAACACTGCTCAAGATACTAACAGATTTACAAATGCAGTCTATAAGCACCTACATTGATGTATGGATCATGTCATCGCTGGTAAACCAAGACTCACTCCTCCTAGACAAGGACCCCAGTCTGGTGGACCTCTGCAATAAACAGGCTATACTACAAATGTAGGACAGTGTTCCAGACACACAGCAAATCTCAAAAAGGGCAGACATCCATGACCACAATTACTATGATATGTAGGTCCATCATGACATCATCCAAGGCAAACATCAGCAGGAGAATACGCAAGGATTCGAAAGATAACCGCAAAGCCTTCTTTGGCTATTTTAAGGATCTACATGGTGACACACAGATTTGCACTGTGCCGGTGAAATATAGCACAAAATAGGCTGACCCTACTAATATCACCAACATCCTTGCAGATACATTCGGTGCATACTTCACCCCCTAGAGAGCCCACAACACTACTCGAAAGGTACAGTATCCCAACCATCAGAGACACACAGGTGGAAATGGCCCTCTCTAACAGCAGAACACAGCGTCAATGGAGGCAGATGTTGACCCAGACTGCATCTTGGAAACTGTACAAGACAACCTGCCCCCAACCTAATTAAGCATTCCTACCTCAGCCTCTACACAGGCTAAATGCTCATACAATGGCGCGTGGCAACAGTTATTCCACTCCATCACAATGAAATCACAACTGACCATGGTAACTACCACCCCATAAGCCTGACTAGCCTGGTCTAAAATTGTATGGTTCACATCCTCATGGCACTCATTAACAATGACATTAGTAACCTTCGAACATGTGACCCAACCCAGGTCAGCTTGGTTGAGTACAGTTCATGTCTACTGAACCTGTTTGACATCTTACATACAGACACCAAGATGTTAGATGACAGGGGAGGTGGTTCACACATACTACCTGAACCTCACCAAGGCTTTTGACACCACTGACACTCTGGTATTATTGATAAACACACCAGCCTGCACATTCACCCATACATCACAGGTTGAGTTGCAAACGGGCTTACACACAGAACCCACATGGTACGACTAGCAGTCTCCAGGTCCAACTTTTGAACAGTCACGACTGGTGTCGCACAGGACTCAGTCCTGGGAGCCCTACTGTTTGGCATATACATCTCAGATGTACAGGCAAACACAGGTGGACTATAGCAGACCATGTTTGGCAATGACTGCAAACTGGGAGCCATGATTGATAATCCAGCTGACACGGACATCCCTCAAGGGGCCTCACAGAGAACATCACAGGGTGCCAATGGCACGGCCTCCAGCCAAGTGCCACTAACTGCATGGTCATTCCATTGTGGATTTGGCACCTACATATTATCACATGAGCGGCAGCCACTTTAATACAGACAAGGTATCTGTGGACTGAGGTAGATAGTAATCTCCCCTGTGACAATCATATCCTTCTATGTAGACCATTTGACTACTAAATGATTCCCATCTAGACATACTGGGGTTATAGTGCCCCTTTACTCATCACTCATCAGTCCCATCATAGGGTATAATAACCCATGTGGGATGTACCCCAGAGGACATGTCCAACAGCTGGGGCTCCATGAATGTACCTCACCATGGGGAATACTGGCCTCCAACATATGGCCTATGCAGCCAGACTGAATAAACTGCTTTACTCAGTGGCATCTAGTTTACCCAGAGATGATCTCTGCTGGCCACCACAGCCATGTCAAACTCAGGCTTGATGGATATGCTCCACCTATGGGAATCCATGTCACAGTGAGCCACACACTGTAGTGAGCTGACCTTGCTACAACAATAACTGGAAGATACTGGAGGGACAGCTTCCTGTCACAGACACTCCCCATACTTTGGAACAACATCCCTAACTACATTATACAGAGCCCCTCACTAACACTCTGCAAGAGAAACCTTGAAGGGTGGATGGGGAACAGTAGATGCACCCCAGGGATCCCGCCATTGGCTCTGCTCCACAAAGGGATGGTTAATGAATCAATGGGGTGGCAAAAGCGGACACATTTTGGCTGGCCTTATGAATGGCCTCTGGTAGTTGGCCAAGTACCTACCTATGAATCTATACATACAGTATCTGCATATACTGATAGCTTAATTTACTGTTCAGGTGTTGACTTACCTTGTGCCAATGGCTGTTGTGTGTGCAATAGTTGAGGGCTGCCTATGTTGGATGCACACAGTAGACTGCCTATACATGACAATTTACAGGTACTCTTGTGTGTGTGCCATCCCATTTTACTGTGTGTGCAGGTGGAGAAAGGTGTCAGTCCCTAGGTGCCTACACTGTCAGTATGTGTGTTATATGTTCTGTCTTTGCCAAGGCATGGGCATACTGGGCACGCCTCCATCTGCCTACTGGGGCTTGCTCAGGGTGTTTGTTGTCTGAGTACCTCTGTGCCTGTGGGGCTCTTGGGACTGGTGGTGGGCTGTGAGGGCCTTCACCATTCTGTCCCTGCTGCAGCTGTTTCCGCAGGACCATATTGTGTAGCATGGCACACACTATGAAGATGTGGGCACATGTGCCTGGAGAGTACTGCAAGGCTCCACCAGATATGTCCAAGCAATGGAACTGTGATTTCAGCATCCCAAACACACGCTCTATGATGATTCAGGTTTGTGTGTGTGCCTCATTATGGCATTCTTGCATGGTTGTGTGTGTATTTCTGATGGGAGTCATCATCCACGGTTCCAGTGCATAGCCAGCATCCCCCACCAGGTGGCCATTTGGGATGTCCCCCCCTGGCAAATAACTGATAAAACTGTGAGGCATGCCAGATGTGGGAGTCGTGATAGCTTCCAGGGCTGCCAGCACACACATCCATGATAATGCCCTGGGCATTGCACATGACCTGGCAGTTGATGGAGGGGTATCCCTTGCGTTTTATGTAGAGCCTACCCTGCTCACCAGGTGGTGACTTGATGTGTATTTGCGTGCAGTCTACTGCACCCAGTACCTCCGGGTATTCTGCCACATGGTGGAAGAGACGCATATTGCTGGCCAACTCCTCCTGCATTTGGGGGAAGTATATGTGCTCATTGGCATGTGGTAACATGGCATCCAGGAACTGGTGTAGTACCCTGGATGCTGATGCCTGTGAGATACCCATGATATCCCCAGTTGGTCTTTGAAAGGTACCTGTAGCTAGTATTCTCAGGCTTACACATCCTTTGTATCCACTGGGATGGGTTCCCCTCTGTTTGTTCTGGCTCTGAGGCGTGGCTGGCACAGCTCCACAAGTTGCTGTAGGGTGTCCCTGTCCACCCTGTAACACTCTACTATCTTCAGATCATGTAGCCCCTGGTAGGTTATCCTGGGTCTGAACACTCTCCTCATCTTCTGGTGCCTGCGGTGGTCATGTGCATCATCCTCCACACCACCTTCAGTCTCCAACACATGCTGTGGATCAAAGCTATGGCAGCCTCTAACATGTACATAATAAAAGTTCCCCGTCTGTATACACCACTGGTGCAGAGTGTATAGAAATACACAAATGTGTGTGAGGTGCTTTCACACTTTATAGTATTGTGCTATGGATGCTGCTGATGTAAGTGGGTGCATATGAACTATTCCAGCTGTTGCATGTCTTAATTATGGGTTTTGCAATGAGTACTGCAAGTGTGGGGCCTTTACTGTGGAGATCTACTTGCCTTCCTTGATTAATCTGTTGCCCTTTAATTCACTTTTAGACCTGGATCCTCTCCCATTATCAGGCATGCATCCACCTGCCGTCTTTCTTGTTTTGTACTTTCCCTACCCAGTCATGGTGAAATGTGCCTTGTAGCTGATATACTGCATATTGTCCTTGTTCTGCTTTGACACTTTGCTGTTTTCTTTGCAGTATAGCCCCTCCCCTTCCCTGTTCTGCAGGTAGCTGCTTGCAGCCTTGTTAGCTGTTGTCAGTGGCCCACTGTAGGCTCCTAGGTGTTAATTAGTCATTTGTACTTTAATTTCACTGCTGCAGCATTTCCTTATTTCTTTCCTATATCCTTCCTATTTCAGCTGCAGTGTGCAATGTGCATACCCATTTACCGGGTTTACGCACGTTTTCATCTCCATTCACATGCATACTCAGTTACCTTGTGTACTCTCAGCTAAGCATAGCTATGGGCAATTTGACACACCATTATCCTGCAGCTTTGCCTAGCTAGGAGCAGACCGGTTTAGCAATGCTCCAATGTGCTTACAGCAATGGTGACACACCTCTCTCTTGATGTCATCTTTATCTCTAGGGCTCACCTTGGTCTTATAACGCTATCTGTGAGGTGCATCCTTACACCAGCGGGGAATCTGCGATTCACTATTACTCCTCTTATTTGCATGGCATTGCCTACTAATTCCTAGCTACTGCGCATAACACTGTCACTGTCCCTTAGCAACCCTTGCTCCATGAGTATGGTGTAGCATGCCTGCCATTGACTATTATGGGGAAATCGTGATATGTGTTTCATTGCAGTTTTATTCTATATCTTTATATATTCCTTGCTATCCCCTTTGCGCACCGCTGCCCTGCGCTTCCACGTCGCGATAGTGTGACTATATATATATTAAAGGTTAATTTTATATTTTGTACATTTTTTTATGCCAATGGCTATATGTTTAGCCATTGGCATATATTAACATTATAATACATGTGTTTGGTCGGCTGTCATGGCTCCGATTTTATGTTTGCAAAAATGTAAACCGTTTTCTACAGTTTACATTTCTGTATGCTTACACTATGCCTGCATACTTACTGAATCACTACATACCTTCATTTGCATGCTACACTGCTGAATATGGGGGAATTAGCATACAAGGCTCAGGAGTTGTGTGGGCATAGCGTACGCAGGTAGTGCATGTGGAAACAGCTCATACCTGAATTGCTCAGCGGCCATATTTGGTGTTAGAACGCCGACGCTATGCCTGCACCTGGCGCAAGCTTCATGAATCCTGGGGATTATTTATATGACTATTCTTTATGGTGATTCTCATTACATGCTCACAGTGGCTGTTGCATCATTGTTCACCACTATTCCCTAAGTCGAAGGCGATTAATTTATTAGGTGTTTTTTTAAGCAAATATACTTATATAGACAATAATTCCATCAATGTATACATCTCCCTTTTAGAAATATTACTGGAAAATAATGGTTTTATTTTTAACAACAAATATTACAAACAAATGAAGAGTATTGTGAAGGAGGTATCTGTTGCTCCTCTTTTGCAAACCTAGTTGTATGTTGGTGGGAGATGAAAATTTTACCTATGTCTAAATATTTTTTCTAATATAGTATTCTATAGTTGATTCATAGACGATTCATTTTTCATTGTTAAGACAGAAGGTTTTGACCATTTAGAATTTTTTAAGGATCTCAACAATGGTATTTTTTTTTTCTGAAATTTACACTGGAGACCATCATCAAAAAAGCTTGTTTTTTGGATGTTGAACTTAGCTGGGATTATGTTATATATAATTTTGTAAGTTGAATCCATTGTGAAATTACTTTTCCAACGGTTATGTCCATTATAAGAGTAATCATTCAGGTTATATTAAGAAAAGTATTCTATGTGATCAGTTTATTAGAGCTTCACAAATGATAAGCCAAGACAGTGATTTTGATTTTTATTACTCAGTAATTTATTACTAGAGGTTATTCAGTAAACTCATTAGAAAAAAATGGCAGCTGAAATTCACAAAAAAGAAGAACAGTGGAATTTCTACCAATATTATTAAATGGGTTTGTTAAATAGATGGCTAAGTCTATTGAGTCATCATCCAACAGTCTAGATAATATAACTAGATACTGTATAGATATGACGGTGGAGGGTGCTACCATTAAGAATATCATTAGTAGCAACTGGAAAGTTATCATGGGCAATGATGATTTAGTTAAAGTATTAGGTGAAACTCCATATTTTGTTTACGAGAAACATGGTAATATCAAAAAACTATTAGCATGTGATAGTACTAAAATCTCACCACCTTATACTTCCAAGAGTTTTGGGACTTTTAAATGTAACAGTTATAAGATCTGTAGGTATATCCATGAAGGACCATATAAAGCTCTTGAACACATAACTTATAATATCAGAATTCCAGGTACATTTAATTGTAATACTACTGGATTAGTATATATTGCTATGTGTTCCAGATGCCCAGCCTTTTACATAGGTATGACCACGAAAAGCCTGGGCAAGAGATTTGAAGAACATATTTATGCCATAAAAGTCAAAGATGATAAAAATGCTTTGCATAAACATTCAGTTGTATGTCCCATGTATAAGAAAACATTCAGTTGTATGTCCCATGTATAAGAAGTTTACCTTTTCTAGTTTAGATTTAGCAAAGATAATATGAGATGTGGTAATTTTAAAAATCAGATGGAAAAGAGAGAAGTTGAGTGGCAAATTAGGTTAGCTGGCCACCACCCACCTGGTTTAAATGATAGTATTCATGTATATTTTTTTTTTTTGCTGATTTTTTTTTTTTTGGTTGTCATCCCTTCAATGCAGCTCCAGTGTTTTTTTTTTTTTTTTTTTTGGTTTTATTGTATACTTCACACTGGTTTTCTAGTTTTGCTCAGTTTTTATTAGTTTTCTGCATTATTTATGAGAAAAGCATGAGCTGTATACCTTTTATCATTCAGCTAGAGACTGCAAGTTGTGTATTGTTGGAAGCATTTTCTAAGAAAAAAAAAAACAAAAAAAGAACTGGCTGGCTAAGAAGAGCATATAAGGAAAGAATAAACAATTATAGGTGTTTGGCAGATGGGTGCAGGAAAGATTGTTAATGCAGATTAAGGGTGATTATTAAAGAAAGAAGAGGTAGGTAATACATGTAGCAGTACCAAAAACAGGCAACCGGATTGAGGTGTTTTAAGACATTTGGTTGTAAACGTCTACTGAGTTATTTCTGTACAGTACCTCTTCAAGGTTACATAAGACAGATAGAGCTGTCTCCAATATTTGTTTGCATAATCAGAACCAAGAGGGCTCATGATCGCATGTTTTGTGGGAATGCGATTAGCTTCAATTAAACATTATCTGCAAGAACTTCCAGGGAAGATATTCTCTGCAGACTTTATTTTAACTAAGGAAAACTTTCTTCTTAATTGGAGTCATTACTTGCATACAGAGGGATAAGTGAAGAAGCAGGTGGCTTGTTTGATTTTATTGGAGGCTAAAAAGTGTATCAAATGAAGATGGAATAAAGTAGTATATCCAGATGCCATACTACTTTTAGACATCATTGCAGAAATAAACAGGGGGAGCTTAGATCAGTGTTGGGGTTGCAGAAAAAGTGCTAAGATGTTAGCTAAATGACATTTATGGGAAACTTTCCATGAAGATCCTTGTTAGTTTTAAATGCAAGCACATGGCTAGTGTTATGAAATGCTACTTAAAACTAGTGAAGGACTGTTACGAAACTGCTTGGTATTTTTTTTTTTTCTTGTTACTGTTACTGCAAGATGGTACATTTAATAAATCAATGCTTTATAAAAAAAAGGACTGATGGCTTATTTGACTTGTACTGCTGTCACTTCTGTCTCACACTGTACAGTGGGAATTTCAAAGCAGATGAATACGGTCGGTTCGGATAATGAGATAATCAGATTTTTATTTTCTCCTGTTTTAACATCTATTTTCCTCAGCATGTGTCAAGTACTGTGTGAAACATGTAGAAAATTGAAAACATCCACAGAAATAATTAGTGGTTGAGAGAAATGATGTGAAGTATTGCTAAAATAAAAATATGTTGTGCTTTTTACCCCTGCAGTTTCAGCAGTCCATCTGCACCTACGTTGTTTTCTATTATTGTACCTGACTTCAACAGCCCATCTGTTCTTTATATTTTCCATTATATTTCCAGTTTTCTTCTCTAGCTTGGTGTTTCTGCCTTTCCTTTGAGTGGATAAACTAAATATTTTAATGAAGTAAAAGCTGCATAATGTAGTTTGCACAAAAGTGACTGGACTGACATTTAACACACCTAGCCACCCGCTGACTTGCTTATCTTTGCTTGTAGTGACATAAATTATAGCTGTCCATTCTTTACTTTGTATATCTAATGGGTATGGTTATTTATTAGTGATATGTCCTTTATAGTAACTGAACTAAATCTATCTTTATCCACATACATGTTTACTTTTCAGTTGTCATTAAATAAATAAATTAACATGCACAAATCCCTTTCTTTTTTTTTTCCATTTTTTTATACATATCCCAAAGAACTCAGGGTAATGTAGGATGACCAATGAAATCTTTGTTAGTGTCTGCATGTCAGGAAATGGAGAGGGACTGAATATTTATGTATTTATTTGTTTGTTTATTTATTTGTCTTTGTTGATCGGGAAAGTCCGACTAGGCAAAACCCATTATAGTGAAGGCCAAGGGAGAAAATCTTAATCACAGTACATTTACATTAACAAGTACATTTCAGACAGTTCTCAGGAAAAACAGTTACATTTTTCATGAAAAAACAAAACATTTCAAAACAGGTGCACACAGTGAAGTATGTGCATCAACAATTATAGATCTATACAGTTCTTCTAGCTCTAAAATCTTGCAGGAAGTAAATGGATTTATAGTTCAGAAGGGAACAGATTGTAAAGAAGTTTAGTGTTCTTACATTTCAGTAAAGAAAGGTTAGCAAGGTGTTTAAGATACTTAATGAAGTAAATTATGTAGGAAGGGAGGTTTTAGTATTGTACAGGTTTGCAAAGAGTTCAGGAGATAGTAATGAAAAAAACAGTAGAAATTAAACCAGTTACTAATTTGACAGGACTCATTTAAAAATGTATTTGTATGAACTAAAAACAAGTAATTTTTTTTACAGTTTAGTCATGTGTTTCACTGAATCATAGTTCACAGACTGTAGCGCAAAGTTCCACTTATACCAAAAAGGATGATTTTAAATGTATGCTGTGTACTGTTAGGAGTGGAGTATGAAAAAGGGTGTATAAATTAAAGGTCTAAATCAGTATAACAGCTTTGATTACTGATATAAACCATTTATATTTTGTTGTCACAGCTAATGGATGCTACTATAACCTCTCATTATCAATGGTGCTTTACTACTTACAGCAGAGAATAATTCATTCTTTAGTTATAATAACAATCTTAATCTGTGTTGGTCTGTAGCCAAGCAATTAAGGAATTAATTAATGCTATATATTATGAATGGTTATTTGACAGCTCAACATAGCAATAGGTAAGTGATATATAGTATTAATACAATTATTTCAAGCATTTAATAAAGATATATTTAGGAGGTAGTATAAAAGAACATCTCGGTCAGTCCTTTTTAAAAGTTTCTTACATATATAGATATAAAATTTCATATGGCCCTGTTCCAGGATGACATAGTACTGGGTTCTGGTTCTGTCTTGTCCAACAGCCTGGTTAACAGGAGGATAATAAAATAACTGTAATACTGACAGCATTTGTACAGAAAGACCCATGTTCAGAAAGACCCACTTTGGATGGGTTTTTATATCACTACAGAATAACCCAAACAAATTAAAATGTGGTTTAATCAGAAGAAGATGTTAGGATTCTGTCATGAATGAAAAAAAAATAACTATACACCTCTCCCTGATAATAAGAGAATTAGAAACTATAATGGACAGATGGATGAGAATAATATGTTAGCATGTAAAATGGACATGGCAATAGTCAAAAGAACAGAGATATCTGTAATCTGTAGAGATGACTAACATAATGATTGTGGCAAGACAACTCAGTGGAGGAACTAGTTGTGTAATGTAACTGCATGTAGTTATATAGCCATTACTCAGCAGCTCAAAATCTGAGATATGTTATCTTCTCCAGTCCAGAAGATAAGCAATCAGGAGTTACATTCCAGTCATAGCTGCAGATTTCCTCTCTCTCTTTTGTTTTTTGAAGTTGACAACAAGACATGAAAAGTAATATTACATAAACACAGTTTCTTAATATTAAAATGAAATTAATGCCTAAATGCAGTAAGGCAGATGGAGTTAAAGACTGTAAGGGGGGTAAATTAATACAAAGACATGCATATGGAGCATTTCTCCCCAGTCCTCCGGTGGAAATAGGCTTTGTCATAGTGGGACTTCCCGATCAACAAATGTTAAATAAATAAATAAATAAATTATTGCCAAATAGTAGAAAAAAAAATGAAATATGCCATTCTGTTATGCACAGCAATAAATAATGAGATCTGTTTATTAAAGAAAGTATACAAACTAATATAGAAGAATTGGGTATATATTATTTGAACGAAAGTTAAAAAATATCGATTGCTGCAAACAATGAAAATGACGGACGTCGATGTATGTTTTGTGAGATCGCGGTACAGTGAAGATCAGGAAATTTGCCCTTTCCTTACTGTAGTGCAATCTTGGAGTTGGTATACATATATATAATAATTATTGGGGGGTGTGGGGGTGCAACTCCCCACAATACAGGATTCATTGTCTGGCATTTTTGCTGTTTACAGCGATCGATATTTTGAATTTTCATTCAAATAATAAATTACTTATCAGCTCAGCCAAAGTTTTAGATCCTAATAAAGTTAAAAATCTGCATTATGATACAACCAAACTTTACTGAATGTTTTAACAGAAAAAAAAAAACATGCACAGGTAATCTCCATTTGAATTCAGTTCTTAACATGCCATGTATCTCAATAATCATATTGTTATTTACTAAATATACTTGTAAGCAAATGGAGATATAATATACCAAACCAGGCATACTCCTGGAATACTAAATGGCTACACAGATGGCATTATGAAAGACCAGTCCAATGTGTCTGTTATGTTACATCAGTTCATAATCAACATTCTTATCATTTCAAGCAGTGCTGCCAACAGACTGCTACTCAGTAACATAAGCGGTGATTAGAAATCATGAGGGGATACAATAACAAATGTTGAAAATGATGCATTCTAGAAGGTGTGTTGTACCAACAGACTGCTACTCTGGAACATAAGCGGTGATTAGAAATCATGAGGGGATACGATAACAAATGATGAAAATGCTGCATTCTAGAAGGTGTGTTGTACCAACAGACTGCTACTCTGGAACATAAGTGGTGATTAAAAATCATGAGGGGATACGATAACAAATGATGAAAATGCTGCATTCTAGAAGGTGTGTTGTACCAACAGACTGCTACTCTGGAACATAAGTGGTGATTAGAAATCATGAGGGGATATGATAAGAAATTATGAAAATGCTGCATTCTAGAAGGTGTGTTGTACCAATAGACTGCTACTCTGGAACATAAGTGGTGATTAGAAATTGTGATGGGATATGATAACAAATGATGAAAATGCTGCATTCTAGAAGGTGTGTTGTACCAACAGACTGCTACTCTGGAAATTAAGTGGTGATTAGAAATCATGAGGGGATATGATAAGAAATGATGAAAATGCTGCATTCTAGAAGGTGTGTTGTACCAACAGACTGCTACTCTGGAACATAAGTGGTGATGAGAAATCATGAGGGGATATGATAACAAATGATGAAAATGATGCATTCTAGAAGGTGTGCTGTATTACATCAGTTACAGAAGCAGTTACAGTGCAAATGTAATTTATGCAATATGATGATGGTGAGATCCCAAATATATGGGATCAGTATGTTTTATTAATGCATTATTAGCTCCCATATACCAGCTGATAATAATATGGAAAAAAAGTATAATGCCAGCTTGGGTGACATTTGTGGTAGATAGTAATGTATTAGTGGTTGCAATATTAGCATGTGAAGTTTATTCCAGTTAATGCAACTATTTTTACTCAGGCCTTAGGGAAAAAGCCAGGTCAGATAAATTTTAACTATCTACCAACTGCAACATTTTCATCTAAAAATTGCTTTGCAAGAGATCTAACAATTCCTATACTGTTACATCATTTATTGTGAATGAATTTTAATGCAATTATCCATCACTTCAGCAATAAACTTTCAAAGAACTTTTTAGGTCAGTCTCATTGAGAGTATATGTTAACCAACTAGTCACAGCTTATTGGTAATGGATGACTACAGTGGCATACACTATGTGCATATCTTGGATGCCATAACTGGTGATCTCAGACACTCGCTAAAGTTCTGTGTGCCAACATGCAACGAATATGGTTACATTTGGATAAGCAGTTGTTACTGCATATGTCTGGGATATACAAAGCCCCTGTCACCAAAAGGGGAAAGCAGGACAGCCAGATCTAGCCTGTTGGGAGGATTAACAGACAGAAATTAGTTCATTATTTTGTCAAGGAACTGCTGTTTCTTTGCACATGTAGCATTATTGAGAGGCTTGAAGCTATTTAGAAGACAACAAATCATCCTCAGCATTGACAGCCAGCTATAAAACAGAAAATAGTCAGGTATGCTGTTACCAAAATAGCACTAACATATAGCCCCCCCCCCAAAAAAAAAAAACTGTTCATAAACACTGTCTAGAAAAGAGAAGAGAACTAGGAATACAAATTACACAAGTTGTAGGCATGAGGTCTATATGCAGCCATACTGCCCATGTTTGAAAAAAAAACAATGAAATATAGTAGCATAACAGCATTACCTACAAATGCAGGTGTGTAGGTACCTGCATCTCTAAATTTAGCAATCTCCGGTGTACATTGAAGGGTACAAAATGAACTCCATCCTTGGATGCCCCCACTGTGCATTAAATACACATATTTGCCACTTTTGCCTGTTCATCATAATTTAGTGGTATCCAGGCTTCACACTGGGCCAAGACTTTGGTTACACTGTTTCAGCATTCCACAGTGTACAACAGTCTTCCAGCAGGCTATGCAAAGTTTAGCAGCAAACTATCAACCTATTCCTGTGAGGAGGAAGTGAATGGCACTGTTTCATATATTGACATGAAGGAAACACATAGCCGATGAAACCATATAAAGACAATGTCCTGGCAGGGTCTTTGAGGCAATAAGTGGTATTATCAGGCTTTCCCTCATAATGGAATTCCCACCATACCTCTGGGTTCTGATATGGAATAATCCAACATGGAGATTGTTTAGCCGAGCGTTGGCTGCTGGCAATCAATTGCTTTCATATCTTGAATGATAGTTGAAGTCTTGTATCCTGTGTTCTATCCATAATGTGTAACAAATTTCTAAATATTACCGACTACTCCTAGTATAAAAATCAGGGAAGCAAATGCAGATTTTACTGCTGCTGTATGCAGATGCACACCAGCAAATGGAGGAAAAGTATAATGGCAGTTCTTAAAGGGTGATGATCATAAAAGCATAAATACTGCTCAGGATCATCCAAAAGACACGAGTGCAGGTATAAATACATAAACAACACATCATGTTGCACTCAGTCCCTCAGACATGGAAAAGTTAACAGCACAGATATTGCAGAGATAGAAGTTGCAGATGACCTCAGACTAGTACCTCTGACATCAACCAACTTGCAGGGGCAATATATCAAGTGAAAATGTCTTGTTACTAAGGACATTGTGCATGACATCACAATGACATTTTATCCATGTAAAGTGCCATTGATTCATGACTCCACTTTCACAAATGCAGTGACACAGGCATATAAGAACAACAGATGCACATACTAACACTATGCACATATCCACATTCCTCTTGCGGCTTAGGGATAGCACATTCAGAACTCTGCCATAGACAGAGATGCAACTCTGCATCATACTTACGTTAATAAGAAGGATGGTCAATATCAGGACACGGTGTTTGCTTTAAATACTTGTGACTCACTGCTCAATGGATGCCAAAAGAAAGTTCTACGCAGTGGTGTAACTATATGACAGTGATGTAACATTGCATTCACATTATATTTTAGTATATTTGAACCTGCTTTCTTATCCACCTATTACATCTGAACCTCTATAAATACCTATATTATTCAGTGCAACCGTCTCTACTCTTCCAAACCTCTGCACTTATCTCTGTCATTTAGTATTGCCTACTCCCCTCTTCCTCCTTCATCCTCCCTTTCCCTGTTGTATCTATAATATTTAATAGTTTAAGATTTCACTTCACAGTAGCTATTACTAGAGTTTTGACCTATCACTCTATACTGTATTACTATTACCACTATGTTTAAATCAGTTGTAAATTTGATATACTGTCCACATTATTAAAATTGTATATGTATATAATTTCTATTTTTTAAGCAGACTGAATTATTCTACATGCAGTTCATCTTATTTTTAACTTTTGTTTATCTTGTTTCTGGAGCTTTTCTCCCTGGGCCTCCACTTTAAAAAGATAGCTTTCCTGTCCAGCTGGACTATCCTGCTAAGTAAATACAATAACTAAGCTGATAAATAAATAATTTCTTTCAAAAAACAAGCATACCAGCATGTGTTTATTTATATTTATCATTTATCCTTGGTGACAATTGAAATAGTCAAGCCTTCCCCAAGTGGAATCAAGCTCATTCAGTCATTCCCCTGTTTTCAGTATTTCCACAGCACAGAAGTGAGTGTTATTTGGAATAGCTATCAACCAGGCAGTTGTGAGGGGGGTCTGTGCCTCCTACCGTATACATTACATTTGCTTGCTTGTTGCAGGGGGGGGGGCATCTCCACTACCCCATCCAGGTTGGCTTACCTCCTTAGACTGGACCGCTAAGGCAAATATTCAGTGTCCCTAGACATAGATGTAATTCACAGCAGCTCTCTCTACCAGAAGCCTACATCATACTGGATACAGCCTATTGAGGCAGTTTCTCAGGGGATCCTATCCCCCTGTGGCTGAGGTGGGAGACAGACATCACTGCATGGGCCTCATACATCTTCTCCTGACATAAACATACTACCATACACATGCCCACAATGGCTTCCTTCACCAGCTTGGAAGTAACAAGCCCATGTTTCCTTGTCACGGCAGTTGGTGTTGTGTAAGCCTAAGCCTCCATCTGAAGAGGAGCAATTGTCCAACCAGGAATCACCTGAACAGGAGCAATTGTCAAAGCAGGAATTAACACTGCCTCCCCCAGAACTGAAAATTTGTCTCAAGCCATTCGCTTCACCCTAACCCACCCAGTTATTCCAGTGCCTGAGGAGCTATTTGATCTTTGGTCATCTGGATCACATTCAAGGCTTCACTCTTCCTCTTCTCCATCCGGCGGTTCCAGTGCCTCATTTGCTATTTGACTTTAGGTCTTCTAGACTACAGTCATGCCTTCATTCTTCTGTGTCACAGTGATGGGCTACTTGTCCCAGGTTATATGCAGGCTGCAGTCAGCAAATAGTATGACTATACCCATCACTAGCGTATAGTGCTCACTTGTCCTAGTATACCTGGATGCAAGGGATATTGCAAGTGCCATGTATTCTTGAGAATATGTCTGTTGCATTTCAACAATGAGGCAATGCAGAGTTGCCAGAAAGTACATATTTCGCAGGGACCACAATTACCTTAAACAGAAGAAGGTTGATTGGAATAAGTAACCTGAGATAAATGACCTGAGATGTACCTCCCTGGACTACATGAAAAGAGACATGGAAGAGCTCTCAGATCTTGCAGCCCAGGCAGGTATGACCCTAGCCCTGAGTAGCATTCTGCCATTGCCCAGAATGATACCGCAGTACAAGGACAAAATGACTGACTTCAACAATTGGCTAAGCTTCTGGTGTCATTCTAAGGGGATCCAGTATCTGTCTGCTTGGGATGACATGGTCGACAGACCACGATGCTTTGCCAGAAATCGCCTGCACCTGTCACCCCTGGGATTCCGGATACTGGCTAAGGCTCTTGCCGCTCCTATAGTGCCTTTTTCAGGCAAGTTTCAAATGACAAATTCACCACCATAACAGGAACAGGCAAGCAAAAACTGAGGGTAATGCTACCTAATGCTAGAAGTCTAAATCTCAAAATGCACTCACTTGAGGCACTCCTTAAAATGGAGAACATCAATATCTGTGCAGTGACTGAGACCTGGTTCAAGGCTCCAGAGAGCACCCCTGCACTACCAGGCTATAACTCATACCACACTTTTCAGCCATGTAACCCGGACCGAAACACCAAAGGCGGAGGTGAGTCCATATTCATTAAGGATTTCCACACCTCCAGGCTAGTTACTCAGCATACTGCATCTGAGGGTATCCAAGTGCAACTAACTCTGGGCAAAACTGCAATCCAAATTGTAGCTTGCTACAGATCCCCCACCATACCCCAAGATTCCCACTCCTCTTTTCTTGATGTACTGGAAAATATTAGGGTTCAACCAAACACCCTAATTATAGGCGACTTCAACTACCCCACCATTAACTGGGAAAACTACTTGTGTACCAACTCCTTAGCTCAATGCTTTCTGGAATTCATAAACTCCAATGCCCTGGATCAACTTATCCACAACCCCACCAGGGGCAACAATATCCTAGACCTAGTCATTACCAACATGAGTGACCGGTGTTCCAAACCTGAAGTCAACTCCTCGTTGGTCCGATCCAACCATAAGCTAATCACCCTTGATATCCACATCCCTCCCCCACCCCCCGTTAAGGAAACCACAGTAAAAAATGTCTCCAAAGCCAACTTCATGCTTCTTAAGACAGAAGTGGTGAACTTCATGACACCCATACAGATGGACAATACAGTTACAACTGCTGAATCCTGCACAAATGCACTCTATAAGCACTTACACGAGTGCATGGATCGCACTATCCCAAACAGAACCAAGACGCTATCCTCCAAAAAAAGGAAGCCAATCTGGTGGTCCCCTGCCATAAACAAACTGTACAACAGAAGGAAAAAACAGTTGCAAAAGAGAGTAAAATCCTATGAGTGGAAGAGCTCCCTGGTCAGCCTCAGTAAGAAGCTGAGATCCCTTATAAGATCCTCCAAAGCTAGCTATGAAAACAAAATCACCACTAATTCTAAGGACAACCACAAAGCATTCTATAGCTATGTCAAGAAACTCGATGGCAACACCCAGATCTGCTCTGAGTTACAACACAACAGCACAAAAATTACTGAACCAACTGATATTGCCAACATCCTGGCAGATAGGTTCAGTGCTAACTTTACCCCCCTCACCCCCTAAAGGGCCCATATCTATACAGGAAGAATGCAAAGTCCCTGTAATCACAACTATGCAGGTAAAAGCTGCACTCTCTAAAGCTAAAAACACAGCATCCATGGGACCAGACAACATCCCAGGCTGAGTTTTACACGAACTACAAAATGAACTCGCTTCCCACCTAAGCACCATGTTCAATAATAACCTTGCATCTGGCTTTGTGCCCACTGAATGGTGCAAAGCAACAGTTATCCCACTCCACAAAGGGGGAGCCACCACTGATCCTGGGAACTATAGCCCTATTAGCCTGATGAGCCTGGTCTCTAAAGCCATGGAACGTATCATCATGGAACTCATAAATGAAGACACTGGTAACCTCCAAACTCTGGATCCCACCAAGTTCAGGTTTGTGAAAGGCAGATCATGCCTCTTGAACCAGGTCGACTTCTTTGAGGCAGTCACCAAAGCCGTAGATGAGGGTAAGCTGGTTCACACAGCCTATCTTGACCTCGCCAAGGCTTTCAACACCATCTCCATTCTGGAATTATAGCTAAACTCACTAAACTAGGTATAAATCCCTACATTGTCCCACTGTACTCATCCCCCATTAGACCCATTATAGAATACAATGCCCCATTTGGTATGTACCTCTCAAGACATCTGCAACAACTGGAAAGGCCTCAGAAATACCTCACTAAAAGAATCACAGGCCTAAAGCAGATGCCCTACGCTGACCGCCTTAAAAAACTCCAGCTATACTCTGTCGCATATTGTCTACTCAGAGGCGATCTCTGCTTAACATACAAGGCCATGTCAAACCCAGAGCTGTTGGACATGCTACACTTAAAGAAATCCCAATCCCTCAGAGCTACACGCTCCAGGGATCTAAACCTTGTCATCACAATAAACAAAACATGCTGGAGGGATAGGTTCCTGACCCAGAGACTCCCAGACTCTGGAATAGATTGCCCATACATGTCAAGCAGAGTGCCTCTTTGGACCTCTTCAAGAGGAACCTTGACGATTGGATGGGAGAAAGGAAATTCACCCCAGGGATCACGTCAGTCACCCTGCTAGACAGGGGTCCAGGAAAATAAATAATGTGGGAAGAAATAGCCAGGGAATTGTTATGGCTAGGCTTGTATAGGCCCTAGGGCTGATAGCCTAGTACCAACCTATGAACCTATGAACCTATGAACATCACAAGATAGTTTGCCAACTGGCTCACTGACAGAACCCACACTGTAAAAGTTGCAGACTCCAAATCTGACCTCAAAGCAGTGACAAGAGGTGTACCACAGGGTTCAGTCCTGGGACCACTCCTGTTTGGTATCTACTTCTCTGAAGTACAGGCTAACACAGAAGGCCTCTGGCTAAAGAAGTTTGCAGATGACTGCAAACTAGGAGCCATAGTCAAGTCCACAAATTATGTGGACATCCTACAGATGGGCCTCGCTGAGACAGATGCCTGGTGTCAGAGCCATGGCCTCAAGCTCATTGCCAAAAAGTGCAGTGTCATCCCCTTTGGTAAAAACTCTGTACCCATGAACTACCACATAGGCAGCAATCTGCTGAACACCGAATGTGGGATAAGAGACCTTGTGACCCAGATGGACAGTAGTCTCTCCTTTGATAGTCACATCACCATAGTAGTCAGGAAGTCCTTCTGTGTGGCACACCGCTTCATAAAAGGGTTCTCATCCAGGAAAAAAGAGGTCATTATTCCCCTATACTCGACACTCATTAGACCCATTATAGAGTACAACGCCCCTTTTGGAATGTACCTCACAAGACATCTGCAGCAGCTGGAAAGGCCACAGAAGTACCTCACAAAGAGGATTACTGGCCTCAAACAAACTCCCTACACTGACCACCTCAAAAAACTCCAGCTTTACTCTGTAGCATATCGCCTACTCCGAGGTGATCTCTGCCTAACATATAAAGCAATGTCAAACCCAGAGCTGTTGGACATGCTACACCTAAAGAAATTCCAATTCCTCTGAGCTACACACTCTAGGGACATAAACCTTGTCACCACAATAAACAGGAAATGCTGGAGGGATAGATTCCTGTCCCAGAGACTTCCCATACTCTGGAACAGGCTACCCATCTATGCCAAGCAAAGTTCTTCATTAGCACTCTTCAAGAAAAATCTTGATGAGTGGATGGGAAATAAGAAATACACCCCGGGGATCACTTCTGTGTCTCTGCTCGACAGTGGCACAGGAAATAACTTTCTTGGGTAGCGTAAGCCAGGAAACGTTGTTGGCTAGGCTTACGTAGGCCCTTAGGCTGATAGCCTAGTACCTACCTATGAACCTATGAACCTATGAACAGCATTCCATACTGAATTCTGGAGCATCTAAAATGTGGTCAGAGGGTGACACAACCACAAAAAGTCAGTTATGGAGAAGCTACAGGCAACATCTCTTCATAAAAGGGTTTTCATCCAGGAAAAAAGAGGTCATTGTTCCCCTCTACTTGACACTCATTAGACCCATTATAGAGTACAACGCCCCTTTTGGAATGTACCTCACAAGACATCTGCAGCAGCTGGAAAGGCCACAGAAGTACCTCACAAAGAGGATTACTGGCCTCAAACAAATTCCCTACACTGACCGTCTCAAAAAACTCCAGCTTTACTCTGTAGCATATCACCTACTCCGAGGTGATCTCTGCCTAACATATAAAGCAATGTCAAACCCAGAGCTGTTGGACATGCTACACCTAAATAAATTCCAATCCCTCCAAGCTACACACTCTAGGGACCTAAACCTTGTCACCACAATAAACAGGACATGCTGGAGGGATAGATTCCTGTCCCAGAGACTTCCCCATACTCTGGAACAGGCTACCCATCTATGCCAAGCAAAGTTCTTCATTAGCATTCTTCAACAAAAATCTTGATGAGTGGATGGAAAATAGGAAATACACCCCGGGGATCACTTCTGTGTCTCTGCTCGACAGTTGCACAGGAAAATAACTTTCTGGGTGGCGTAAGCCAGGAAACCTTGTTGGCTAGGCTTACGTAGGCCCTTAGGCCGATAGCCTAGTACCTACCTATGAACCTATGAACCTATGAACAGCATTCCATACTGAATTCTGGTGCATCTAAAATGTGGTCATAGGGTGACACAACCACATAAAGTCAGTTATGGAGAAGCTACAGGCAACAGCAAAGTATATGAAGCATTTCTCATAAGCATGGCAAAGTTGACCATAAAATCACCATCATTGCATTATATTATATTTGCCTGAAATCAGAAGGAGAAAATAAATCTATCAAGTCTGCCTATATTTTTTGATACATTTGTCAGCCAGTTAAGTCCACTGGACATATGTCCCTTATCTGGTCCAACTTAGGCACACTGTGTGGTCAGGTGATTTGTCAAAGTCACACAGTAGGCAAATGGATTTTGATGGAATTGATCTCTTTACCCTTGCGTACAAGAAGTTTATTAACACCTCTTAGTATTAATTGTCTGCACTAACTGCCCCATAACTAGATGATTATCGTTTAAGTACATTTTTGGTATCCAGTGCTGTAGTGTGTTATTTGGTATCTCTTACAAAAGTGCTTTATGTCAAACAAAGAATGAGGCTCATTACTGACTTACTTTTGCCCGATTTGAAAGTAAAAATGGAGACTAAATTTCAGGCTTAGAAACAAAGTTTTGCTAAAGATACAAAGCCGAGAAGATGTACCCCAGTAGACATAGACTTTGTGGCCCAGTACTAAATCCTGTGATACACCACTGATTCTTTTTTTTGCTTTCAGAAGTGGCACCTGCAACTCTAACCCCTTGGGTTCTGAGACAAGCCAGCACACAACATAAGGATTTATATTCAGACATAACTTTGTCATTGCTCTTGTGGCAGGTTACTGCAGATATGCTCCATAGATGCCTCTGTTCAACCGGGTAACTGGGTACAGGAAGTGATCTGTAAACCCCCATGCACAGCCAACCTGCTGTATTATTTATTTATTCATTTATTTAATTTTTTCAGCTTACCAGAATACCAACCTACTAACAGCTGATAATAATGACTGACAGAATATAGGATTTACTCAGCTGTACCTTTTCTTATGTTTTGTTTTGAATGATCATCAGTCTCGCCATGAATGGATACCCCGTACTCTAAAAATAGGGCAGCTACTGTGACTTGAACTGGGGCTACTAAGCTATCTTCCAGAGTGTCTGTTTTCTTTTCCCAAATGTATAATGTTATGTAAACTATTAGGTGCACAGGTTCATGGGTATATACTATGCTAAAGACTACCAGGGCCTTTATAATCTAGCCATGCAACCCAACCCAGTTTTGTGCCTATGTATCATGGATATTTATTAGGAAAGGGTATGTTAGTTAGGACATTTTTAAAGGTTATATGGGTGGGTGGGTCTATGTTTAGCCATCGAATGGAAAACTCACCGAACAGCATTACATCGAAAATGAAATTCAGTGAAACTTCTCATGTGGGGGGCTGCACCCGACCACACCCCCTGCTAATTATATATATATATATATATATATATATATATATATATATATATACAGACATCCGCGGTGGTGCAGCAGTAACGCTGTTGCCTCACAGCAAGAGGTTCTCCCGTTTGATTCTCGGCTGGAGTGCGGGGAGTTCCTTCTGTGTGGAGTCTGCATGTCCTCCCCACGGTTGGGTGGGCGTTCGAAAGACATGCGTAAATGGGTGTGCCTTCATTGAAGATTGAATGTTGAGCTGGCACCTCGGCGTTCATCAAAATCTACTGCCAATCATTAGCAGACCGGAGTTCCGCTGTGGTGACCCCTAACCGGAAAAAGCCGAAAGACAACAGCAACATATATATATATATATATATATATATATATATATCAACTCTGAGATCACACTACAGTGGGGAAAGAGCACATTTCCTGATCCCTACCATAATGCAATCCTACTCGAATGGCTCAATGAACAGCTTGTTCGATGAGACATGCCGTTCGATGCTTTTTCCTTTCGATGGCTGAACATAGACCCTGGGAGGGTATGTTAGTTTGAGAATAGTTACAATCTGACTCTGTCTGTCAGAGACATGGGTGCAAGACAAGAGATAAATTTCCAGTTTCCCATTCCATTGGTCAAGGTTATTTTTAAATGGGGTTAAGGATGGAATCTACATACAGGGATTGGGAGTCTGTTCAATAGCATGGGGTTCCTCTGAGAAACATATCTGTCTCACTAAAATATCATATTTATGTTGCAAGCAAAATGTAAGTCCTTGGGTCCAGAGGATCTGATGCTGTTTATTTAGAGATGTGCAAAGTGTCCATAAGAGCTGGATCCGAGGATGCCTTGTATGTCAGGCATAGAGCACCGCTCAGTAACTTGTAGGAGACTGAGTATACAGATAGGGTTTTAAGGGGCTCTGTATAGGATGATGTGCTCATACCCTGGATTCACCTAGTAAAGAACCTTTGTGGGTGTTCCAATTGCATATGTCTACTGAGGTACATGCCAAAGGGAGCATAATACTCAATGATGGGTCTGATAAGGGTCAAATAAAGTGACACTGTGACTTCCTTAGACCTGGATGCTATGCTTTATTTATAATTTGGGTAACATAGAATGATTTTCTTACTAAGCCGCGGTGGTGCAATGTTAGCATTGTCGCCTCACAGCAAAAGGTTCTCCCGTTCGATTCTTAGCTGGAGCTCTTTCTGTGTGGAGTCTGCATGTCCTCCCTGTGGTCGAGTGCCATTCGAAAGACATGCTTGAATGGGTGTGCTTTCATTGAAGGTTGAGCGTCAAGCTGGGACCTCAACACCGTAAAACTCTACTGCCAATTATTAGTGGACCAGCGTTCTGCTGTGGTGACCCCTAACCAGGAAAAGCCGAAAGAAGAACAGAATGATTTTCTTACTAATTTAGCCACATGTCTGCCAAAAGCCAAACTGCTGCCTGGATATGTTCCCAGATCCTTGACTACCGGGTCAAGTGCTAGGGGGTATCTTATCAAAGGAGTAATTAGCTTGGCGGGCCATTTTCCCAAAAGGCACTATAATCCATTTCTTCTCATTGCGTTTCAATCCATGTCTTTGGCATCATTAATTTGTCTGCATTAGACTCTCTTGTAAGATGTTTGTGTCATGGGGGAATGTATGACAGCTCCCATTTGCAGTCATCTGTAAACTTGGTCAGCCAAAGGCCCTTGATATTAGACTTTACCTCCAAGAAGTAGATGCTAAATAGGAGTGGTCCCAGCATGGAACCCTGAGGTACCCCTCAAATGACTGGTCTTTTAGTAGAGATGGTCAATCATAACTTTCTGAGTCCTGTCTATGAATCAGCTAGCTGACAATCCAGTGAGTTATGTAGGAGTTTATGCCCAGTTAGGTGAGTTTGTCAAGTATCTTCGAGTGGGGTATTGAATTGAATGCCTTAGCTAGGTCATGGCAGATGGGAAGCACCATTTTCCCCTCATCCATTGCCTTAGTAATTTTGTCAAAGAGGTCCACTAAGTTTTGTAATCATGACCTTCCTTTGAAAAAGCTAAACTGGGCTGAGTTCATTGTCTGAAGGTTGCTGACGTTTTTGTTGATCACTGTCTTGATAATTCATTCCATGGCTTTGCAGGACTAGTAAGAATAATGGGCCTGTAGTTTCTGGGGTTGGTTGATGGTTCACCCTTCTGAAGTGGGATAACCATTTCAGTCTCCCATTCTTGTGATGCAAAGCCTGTCTCGAGACTATACTTGAAAGGTGACTGAGGTGGTCCAAACAGGCCATGTTTCAAGCTATTTAGGAGATATCTTCGGATATTTTGGGGGTCCACTGAGGTTGTGTTTTTGACTTCAGCAAGCACTGCCTGGAACTGCTCCCTGCTAACAACTGGGGTGTTATGCTAGTAGGTATTTCATTGGGGAATGTGCAGGGAGTGGAGGTGAAGTATGAGCCAAATTTGTCAGACTGCAGATTTGATATCTGCCGCTGCTTAATTAAGGTGGCACCTGTGATCAACAGTTCAGCACACTGTTGTGTGCTGCTTTGAGGTTACAGACATAGTTGTAGAAGGTCTTGGGGTTCTCTTAAACCTGTGAGGGCATTTTGACTTCATAATTGCCCTTGCTGGACTTAATTAGTCCTCTTAGTATCCTATTTAGTTTAATCAGAGATCACTTATTATTAGGGGCGTTACTCTTTATTTCAGGCATGACATTTGTTTCATAGGATCATAGGAAGTTACTAGGTTATTAGCCCTAGCTTGATATTTAGCCCATGTTCCAACAAGTCAGCACCCAACGCCCCTGTCCAGCAGGGATAGAGGTGGAATCCCGGGGTGTATTTTCTGTTCCCCATCCAGTTATCCAGGTCCTTTTGTTATATACCCAACTAAGATTAGGATTACACCAGTGTGGTCTGTTTTTAAGGGCATGCTTTTGTCTTACTTCCAGTAAGTACATCAGTCTCTATGCAGCCATTTACATGGTTATATAGGGTCTCTATGAACAATGCAGCATAAGTTGCTGTGAACTTGGGCTTAGTAGGGGTGTTGAAGTTTGACAAACTATCACTTAATGGGATATAGTTTGCTTTGGAATAGTTCCTCACTGTTACAGGGTTTTCTAGGGTTAATGTGTTAATTTTTATTTCAAATGAGACAGCGTTGTACTCCAACCACACCAATGAGGATGTGACATGGGGGAGAGGGGTGCAGTGCTCTTCCATACTCATGAGTACAAGGGTCAGTATGTCTGAACCTCTGGTGGGTATGCGCACTACCTCATTAAGGATATTTGTGCTAATAAAGTCCAGCAATCATTGTACTTGCAAGTTTAAGGCAGTGTATGTTTCCCAGTCTAAAGAGGGGTAGTTAAAGTCTCCCATGAATAGGGTATTTGGTTTAATGGTGAGTGTCTCCTGTATATCTGTTTCAAAAATAGTTCAGCTGCAGACCTCTGTCTGGAGGCTGCTGTTTTTGCAATATCAGTCATGAGTTTTCTTACTCTATCTGCAAAGGGAACAGGAGGTAAAACATGGCTAAGAAAGTTGTTTTTTAAACAAAAAGTGTTTAATGTCTGACTCAGGTCCTGCCTCCCTTATTGATATTTATGTATCCCTCATTTAGTGAGAAAGTTTTATAGTATGCCTATCTTTAACTAGACAGTTTTATGCATACTGCAAATGAGAACTCCCATATACCTCTCAACCTCCTATTACAAGAAATCTAGGCATTGTCTAAAATAATGGGGGGGGGGTGGACAAACACCCAGAATAGGAACAGATTTAAAATATTTTTCTTACAAATTTAGAAAGTTGCTAGAATAACAGTATTTGTATTGATATGCATTTTTGGAAGGCTGTGAAGTCTAAATCTCAAATGAATGTCATTATTTAGTGATTTCAATCTTCAGTAGTTTGACAGAAAAATACAGATGTTATGAGTAATAGATCAAAATTATGAGGCAAAAATCTGGACATTCTGCAAAAATGTGGACAGTTTTGAGGTTTGATCGCCACCGTTTTCACTTGATTTAGGTACAGATATTCTAAGTGTCTGTATCCCAACAATAAGCAGTGCTCCACACTGCCACTTACCCCATTGTTTGTAGGCAATATTACGACTCCTTGAGGCATCAATTCATCTTAAGAGTTTCTCTTCCTGTGTACTAACATTACAGAAATTTAATTGAGGAAGCTGGAATGGGAATTACATATTTATAAAGGATATGACATCCACTTAGGTGAATTTGCTTTAATTATCATCTTGTAAACATGATTTGATAATTCACATCATATCCTGTATCTTGACACCTAAACTATGAGTGTATAAGGAAATCTGGATGCAAGCAGGGCTTATATCTACTTCACTTCAGACTATTCTTACTTTTATAAATCGCATATGTAAAAGGGATTACATTATGCATTGCCTTGATTACATTCATTTTCATTAATATACTTACTTTCTTCATGGATGGCCACAACAAAAACACAATAGGGTTTTCTGACATCAGGTTTGTATTCGAAGACTCCATACAGACAAATTATGAAAGATGACAAAGTCTCCCATTACTTAACTCCACAATGCCATTGCATTTCAAATAAAACAACAATGTGAGGAGTTGCTAAATGTTTAGTGAGAGATATCTACACTACCCACCGACCAGCATGTATATTTAAGGGATGTTCTCCAAGTGCTTGAAGACCATTTTCTTGAAGCCAGGAACTTGGGTGTCTTGTAGCTTTAGTAGGACACCACCTGCCTTATACTCAGACATGAATATGAGTTCAGGGAAGTACCTACCACAGCTTAGTCAAACACGTTATTCAAGTTTTAGTGAGATAAGTGAGGCAGCCACAGTGATGGACTAGGAGGCAGTGGGAGTGCAGCTTAACCCAAATGTCAGAAAGAAGTTTGTAGATTTAGGGAGTTTGAGAGATTTTGAGAGTGGAAGGGGAATTTCATGTTTAGGGAATGTGAAGGGAGTTTTATGGTTAGGGAGTGAGACTGCAATTTTATGTTTAGGGAATGGCAAGGGAGCCATAGGGGTAGGGAGCAAAACTGCAATTTTACATTTAGGGAATGGGATGGGAGTCTTAGGGTTGGGGAGCAAGACTGCAATTTTATAATTAGGGAATGGGAAGGGAGACTTAAGATTAGGGTGTGAGACTGCAATTTTACATTTAGGGAATGGGAAGGGGGTCTTATGGTTAGGGAGTAAGACTGCAATTTTACATTTAGGGAATGTAAAACGAGTCTTAGAGTTAGGGTGCAAGAAGGGGGTCTTGAGTTTAGGGAGTGGGAGTGGGTTTAGGTATATGGTGAGGGTTGGGAGTTTTATGGTTAGGGAGTGAGACGTGTTTAAGGGTTAGAGTTAGGGTTTTTGTAGGGTTATACAGATTTGTAGCATAGAGTGTTGGGATGGCTAAGTAGTTACAGGAGATCAAGTTAATAGGAGTTAGAGAACTTGTCTTTTCGAGCAGATGGCAGTGTGCAAGTATGTCACAAGCAAATAGAATGTGAGCACTTGTAGCAGACCCACATTTAAGCTATTGCACACCATACTGGAATGTGTAATAAGTGCTGTAGTAAAAGAGAAAAAGTATTGATTATCGGTTTATGTGACATTTGATACATGGCGTTTGTTTTATATGCTTTTTGGGCCCTCTCTGCCTGACACTATACATCAGGATGGAAAGAGGGTCTGCAAACTGACTTAAATTAGATTTCACATGCTGAGGTATGGCCTTATACTGCCATGTGATTGCTTTAATATCATCAGCTTCTTTCTTCTTTCTTTTTTTTTCTCCTTTTGTCTGTTATGCAGATGCGCTCTGTGCAGCCTCTTTGCCCCCTACTCAGATTTTGCATGCTTTATCATAGCTTTAGATATGTTAGGATTTTTTTGTTCCCTTTGTTATTAGCAGCTTAGCCAACCTTAAAATATATAGCAAAAATGCAAAAACAAATGAGAAATTGTCGCCTATGTGCATGATACATCTGGGAAGAACTTTATGAGGGATGCAGGACAGCCTCTTCTAGACTAGTTGTCATTTACATATACATTACTTTCATCCTCCACTAAATATGGAGGCACGTTAATGGAACATTAATAAGCTTTCAAGTAGAGGAAAATTTATAACATATCTAAACACAAAAAATCTGTACACTGCAGGCATATATTTCCTGTTTACTGTTTATCCTTAGATACTCCCTGCCCTTCAGTTCAATAGTCAGAAGAAGTGAAGTATATATTCTCCTCCATAAAATTACAGATAATGTTTTGATGTCTTACAGAATGAATCTTCAGGCTACATGAAAGATAAACTTGAGTTGTAATACTATAACCAGGGCATACTTGTTTCCTTGTTCAGCCAAGGCTAAAAAAGAAGAAAAATATTATCTATCCTAATAACATTAATTTATTGAATCCTTCATTAATAATGCCAACTGAATGAAAAATGTCCTGTGCTAATATTCCTAATGACATTGCATTAAGAAACTTTAACTTCGAGTGATTTACAAATTTCTTGTGAAAACCATACCTCTCAAGTGCACTTCATTACGAGAAGCATTCCTTATTTTGAGTCTTAAAATGTACTTTCCTCCCAGTTCCATAAGACCCTGGTCTGCCATACATTCTACCTTTTTAAGTGACAGTAATGGTAAATAATACTGAATCATACCAATTCATCCAAATATTTTTTTATAAATATAAAGTCAAATATTTAATAATCCTATTAGTATAGATTGCTGTCTGTTTGTTTCCCCAAGTCCCTGATTACTAGGTCAACTCAACACACCCCTTAGACTTGACCCAGTAGTCAGGCACTTAGGGACACACATAGACAGTAATCTATCCTTTGACCATCATGTGTCTACAGTAGTGAGGAAATCATTCTATGTCGCTCAAGTTATAACAAAAATATGGCATCTAGGTCAAAGGAAGTCATTGTTCTACTGTATTCAGCATTAATCAGACCTATTACTGAGTACAGTGCCCCCTTTGGTATGTACCTAACCTGGCATATCCAACAAGTGAAACATCCACAGAGGTTCCTCACTAAAAGAATACAGGGCATAAGTAAATGTCTTATACAGACTGCCTCAAAACCCTATCCATGTATTCTATTTCCTACAGGCTGTCGAGGGGAGATCTATGCCTGGCATATAGTGCATTGTCAGACCCCACTCTGATGGACCTCCTGCATATCCACAAAATAAACAGCACGAGAATGACCCATTCAAAAGACTTAAAGCTAGCTGTGATATAAATTGGGCCTGATGGAGAGACAGGTATGTTTCCCACAGACTGCCCCATCTCTGGAACAGCTCCCATTCCATGTGAAGTAGGGTTCCATCCTAACCCTATTCAAGTGTAACTTGGACAATCAGATGGGTAACATAAAATGAATCCCTGGCTTGGCAACTATGTCTCCAACGGACACAGCCAAACTGTAAATGGTTCATCTCCTAGGCCCCTGCTTGTAACTGTTTCATCTCCCAAGACTCTGTTTACACTTATCAAGGGTACCAGAACTTGTCAGATATTTGGGATGCATGGCTAGGCTTAAAAAGGCCCTTGTGGTCATTCGCCTAGTAAAAAACTATGAATCTACGAACCTATTAGCTTCCTACTTGAAATTACTACTAAACTGTTACTGGATTTTCCACATTTTGCCTGTTTGTCTCACATTATAAGAGGTAGTAATCCACATTTTATAGATGGAAAGTTGAGCACTATGATTAAAACTGGTATGTTGGTCTGATGTTATACAGCATTAATGACTGTATGAAAGATTAGATGCTTATTATATCTTAACTAATTAAACATAAAGTACATGTTACAAAAACTCTGCTGTCTAGACAGCACATTCACAGAATCATAGAATGTGTCATTCTTATAGATTTACAAACAAAACCACGTAGTTCCAACTGTACTGTCAAACACACAATAACTACTGTGGATACCACGAACGACACTGCACTAATAACGGCTCAAAAATTAAAAGTTGTATTTATTAAAACATTGGTTAAGCGCTTTCATCTAGAAAATAGACTTAATCAGAACACTTCCATTAATGAACTGAATGTTTATATACATATATACAACCAATAACAAACTAGTATTTGAATTTGTAATGACACAATTAATGACATCATTTCCCCTTCATGAATATGTAAGCACCTGTATGAAAACATATATACATCTCTCACATCCTAGCGTCAATGATAGGTTTTACAGGTATATTATCACTGATACCAGGCAGGGTAGTGGCATTCAACAAAATTTGCCATCTCACTTCTTTTTCACTTAAATATGCTTTTATATTTCCCCCCCTTTTGTGTGGATACAAAACTTCCAACAGTGCAAACTTGAACATATCACACTCCCAATTGTCCCTAATATGCCTATATAATGCATTGTTTGCATCCTCCTTTCTGATGGCATACAAATGGTCATATATCCTATCCTTAAGATGCCTCCCGGTTTTACCCACATAAAAACAAGGGCATCTAGTACACTGGGCAAAATACATGACATTCATTGCCTGACAATTCCCTTTCTTGAAATTTAATATTGTTTTGCTCTTGTTGCATACAACAAATGTGTGGTCTTCTAGCATAGCAAAACGCTGATTGCATCTACCACACTTAGTGGTACCACTCCTGCCTGGCTGTATATGTAGATTGCCTTTGTGAAATTTCCTTTTCAAGTTACATCCTATTTTATGCACAAACCTAGGTGTATCCCCCACCAATCCATAAATTTCCTGATCACACTTCAAAATACTCCAATTACTCATAATCATTTTTTTGACATCTCCCGTATTCTTGTTGTAAGGCAAAATACATGCTTTACTCAACTCATTTGTACCTTTCTCCTTCCCTTTATGAATACCTTTACTCAGTTCCACACCTAATAATGGCTTGTATTTTCTTCCCCCCTCACTACTGACATATGTAACAGCATCTTCCACCACCGAAGTGGGGTATCCTCTTTCCTTGAACAAAGTTCCTATATAATGTAACTCCTGTAACATTTCTGAATAGTCTGATGTCATGCGGGCTGCTCTTATACATTGCCCCTTAACTATATTTTTCTTCTGTTTGTTGGGATGACAAGTGCTATACTCCAAATAGGAGTTACTAAATGTGTCCTTCCTAAAAATTCTAGACATAAATCTGCCACTATTGTAGGAATACCCAAGATACACAAAAATATATTACATCCACCATTTAAGCTGATTATTTTGGGAAGTAAGTCCAAGACCTTCCCAGAGAATCTGATTTTGGTGACTATTGATGTGGTTGATTTATTCTGCTGTATCCCAGAACCTATGAGCATTGTATTAGATTACAATTTCATATATTTTGAATATGCAAATCTAGTATAATTGGATTGGGAGGAGGAGGTTATCTTTAAAAGTATGTGTATGGAACACATTAGATGTTCCATTAGATTTCTTGATGATGTATTTATTTTATGGGAAGGTAGTGACTAAGATGTCGAAGAGTTTATTGGATATTTGCATGCATCTAGTTCACATTTAGTAACTCCTATTTGGAGTATAGCACTTGTCATCCCAACAAACAGAAGAAAAATATTGTCAAGGGTCAATGTATGACATCAGACTATTCAGAAATGTTACAGGAGTTACATTATATAGGAACTTTGTTCAAGACCATTTGTATGCCATCAGAAAGGAGGATGCAAACAATGCATTATATAGGCATATTAGGTTTGCACTGTTGGAAGTTTTGTATCGGTATCAGTGATAATATAGGAAATGATGGCATTAATTGTGTCATTACAAATTCAAATACTAGTTTGTTATTGGTTGTATGTATGCATATAAACATTCAGTTCATTAATGAAAGTGTTCTGATGAAGTCTATTTTTAGATGAAAGCATTTAACCAATGTTTTAATAAATACAACTATTAATTAGAGATTTGTCAGATGACTTTTCCTAGTACTTATCGATTACACTTCTAATAATAATCTTTTCAAAATCCTAGAAATTTAACCATTAGGCTGTGATTTCATTAACACAAATATCAGATGGCAGTCCTGACATATCAAACACACCTGCATGCAATGCTTACCAAATTCAAACAATTTCTCTTTCTTTGTTTCCATATAACCTGTAATTAATCTTCTGTGCATTGGTTTAGATATCAGTTTGGCAGAATTGTCTAGCAACAAATTAACCTTTATAACCCAATGATCACTGCACATCAATGGTGGTAAAGCTTTACTTGAAGTAACAGCATTTTCTTTTGGAACACAAACAATGCTTAGTAAGTTCCATCCCTTGGTAGTTTTTTTTTTTTTAATAATCTGAAGCAATTGTTATTCCTGAATATTCATTGTGAATAATTTTCTTAATAATGTTGTTGAATCAATATTATTCCAGTCTGTTTCTGGTAAATTTAAGTACCCAGCGAATGTTATTCTTCCCTCCTGTGTTTCATGCAAGAAATGTATGAATTCCTCTAAGACGTGCACTTGATTTTAGTGGTCTATACACTCCAACAATTGTTATATGTCCCAGGATTGTCTTTTTTGTCACAGTTACACAGTCTATAGTATTGGTGTTATCATTGAACACATGATAATCACAGGTCTCATAGCTATCTTTAATCCCTATCAAAACACCTCCACCAGATTTTTTGTTAGAATGTCTGCTACAGTAAAACTATCTATACCCTGAGAGAAATGTTTCACAACCATGTTGCACAAATGAAAACAAGCTCAATCTTGTGGGAACGTAGACATTTTTCCATAAAAAAAAAAGATTATTAATGCTCCTAGCAACTATCAGAGATGCATCAAATATTATTATCTGTGAACTGTTAACTTTTCGACCTGCCAAAAATCCTGCCTAGTGTTTGTCAAATATTGCAAAATATCTGCTTCAAAAATTCTCTTCCCTGATCTTGACAAATGCATGCCATCCTGTCTGAACACGTGTGCACAAAACTAAGCTTGGATGCTCTACACATTTCCATTGTTTTATAACAAAACATTTTTTTCATGTAGCTATTTACCCGAAAAATCTTTTCATTCACATTGACCT
Organism: Protopterus annectens; assembly: GCF_019279795.1. NCBI lineage: Eukaryota > Metazoa > Chordata > Ceratodontiformes > Protopteridae > Protopterus > Protopterus annectens. Next base: position 1,469,321,765 of record NC_056737.1, read on the forward strand.
GACTATCCTTTCTATAGGTGATTTGTTAAAAATACGTCCTAACACCAGTACAAGCTATACTATCTAAGAGGGCAGTCAGTTCCCTACTGACAGTCAGAGAGTCCTTGCAGAGGAGATCATTTGTGCCGACATGAATAAAAACGGATCAGTATTTCCTTACATTAAGGCATCCCAAGGCTTGTCTCACATCTTCTATTTTTGCTCCTGGCAAGCATAACACTATTCAATGTTCATTACCTCCTCTGCAAATATAAGTATCAGTTCCTCAAATAATTGAATCTCTAATTACAAGAATATCTTTCTCACCAGCTCTGAAGAATTTTTAACTTCTAATACAATAATATCTGCTCTGTCAGTTGTTATAAAGGAATGATCTTCATCACCATTAGACTTATTAATCCCACTGTTTTCATTGTGTATTAAATTCTCATCCAGCTGGCATTCTACATCCACAGCTTTAGCCGTGTAGTTAACATCTGTCTTTCTTTTCTTTTTCTTACATTAATGTTCTTCAATCCTTCCACATTCAGTTTCAATTTCTTCCTTTTCAGCTGCCCCTTTTCCTTTTTCTACCTTCTCTTTTGGAAAAATGATGCCTTTTTCTGTAAAGTGAAGATTATCTGATAGAAGAATATTATCATTCCCTGTAACCTGTGTGTTACATAACAAAGCAGAGTCCTTTTTAGTACGTATTCTCTTTACTTTACAGACATTAATCCGTTTCTTTTTCTTCCTTGTTTGTTGTGAACTCCTTCCTTCATTTCTTTCTTTTTTTTTGTTTCTTTCTAAATATTTAAATGTGAAGTCCATAATTTTATCCTGTGTTACTTATGGATCAACACTTATGGTACTGCATCCCAGCATTACACTGCATGGCACATGTTTTACATATGCAAAGAATCTCTTGTTCTTAATTATATGAAATACTCCTCCATTATTTCATTATGGTGGTTTAAATGTTCATAGATATTCTACTTTAAATTGAAGGTTAATGAGATTTTTCTCTTTGATTCATTTGCAGCTGCTTAGCAACAAGAAAATAAAGATATGTGAATCGTACCCTGCATACTGAAAATGATCATAGGTTTACTAATTGTTTATTACATATTCTTGTGTGCTGTTCTGCAATTAAATGTGTCACAGTAGATTTGATGACAATGAAAATAATACCATAGTCTTTTGTAGTTAAGCATTTTTCCTGTATTATGTAGTCTAAAATTAATGTGTTTTTCAAAGGATAGCCAAGGGCTATGGCATCACTGACCTCTGTAAAATGCACTCAGTCAATGTGATGTTCACAGATGCTGATATTCATTGACAAAGTGTGCAGTTCTGCGCAAGGGTTACAAACTATGTGTGCAGTTCAATGGCATGGCAGGGGTGAGATGTATTAAATTGAGAGGTGCATCTTACTCGACAATGCACAGAAATACCAGCTAACTATGGACATGTTCAACACATGGACACTCCTCTGTACTCTGCTGTTTCATCCAACACCCAGATATAGACAGACAGAAAGAAAGGCAGACAGACAAATGGATACATTGTTTCATGCAGACACACACACACACACACACACACACACACACACACACACACACACACACACACACACACACACACACAAACACGGGCATGTGCATGAGCATGCCATACCCTGTGCATCTCATCTGGTTCAAACCTATACTTTTTTCTGGACTACTGCAGCCCATGTCCATTGATCTCCACAGTCATGGAAGGAGCCAGTTCCTAAAAGCATTGTTCCAAGATTACTATGACCATTGACCAAATAACATAACCATAATATGGTGTGATGGAATTGAGTATGGTAGCTACTCATGTTATCTTAAGTTATGAATTGTTACTATGCTGATTATGGGCCATGTTTCATTACTTAAGTGTGCTTATCTGCAATGCAGCCCAGCCCTTACGTGCTATTATATCCCATTTTGTTTTCGTACTGTGTAGAGAGATGCATTCCAGGATATACTGATATATTGCTCGGCTTTGTTAAACTGGGCAATCTTTTGTCATTCATTGGATATTGGGCATTCTGCAGCCATTTACAACATGTTGTTTTCCATTGTAATCCCGTGGCTTGCAGTCCTTCCTCCACAGTATAGTCTGTCATTCACCTATTTTTTAATCATAGACTGTGTTGCAGATTCCCATTTATAGACCAGTTGCATACATGGTGGAATCCAGATAGGTAGTTGTAAATGTCCCTAAGTTGAAGTGCACAGAAGGATCTGATGAAGAATGTTTTACTGCATATTAGCCATACACAGTTGTGTAAACGTTTAATGAATAACACTCACTAGAATCTTTAGCTTCATCTTCCACACTAACAAACATTATGTTACAAATGGTGTAATAAAATGTAGTGCTGTAGAAACAAAGCATAAGCAGCTTTAAGACTTAAAGACTTGTGTAGCTGCTTAGAACACACTGGCAGCCTGAATTACATCTGCAACGTAACATTGGCATGTTCATATCCATTCAGTATTTAATGAACTGCAGCATATTATACAGACAATAACACTTTTTCTACACCTTTCTACCTTGTTTTCATTGGCTCAGTTGTAATCATGCTTTTTGTACACACATACCATATTAGGTCTCTTTAGAACATAAAATTAAATACTAAGAAGTCAGGCAGATAAGTACTGGTACTTCCAAAGGAGAATGCAATTTATTGCACACTTGAAGAGCTGTCAGTTTAAGATGAGGTCTGTCCTCCTCCCTCCCTCTGTGAAGAAAGGTGCTCACCTCTTTCTTCTGCCACACTTCATCTTCTCTTCCATTTGCTCTTTTTGCAAGTGTTCTTTCCATAAGGGTCATCAGGTTATGCCATCAAATGTCAGTGCAAGTGACTGACTCAAAGAAGTTGACCAAGTTGAGCAGGCATGATCTACCCTTCACAATACCAAACTGTGTGGGATCCAGAATTTGGAGATTCCCTATACCCTTGTTTATTAGGTCCATGATGGTGAGTGCCATATCTCTGCTTATCAGACTCAGGCTAATGGGGCGATAGTTCCCAGGGTCTGTAATTGCTGCTCCTTTGTGGAGAGGGATGACTGTAGCAGTGCGCCATTCGGTAGGGACAAAGCCTGAGGTGGGGCTGTGATTGAACAGGGCACACAGGTGAAGTGCCAGTTCACTCTGTAGTTCATGTAGAACACAGCCAGGGATACTGTCAGGTCCCATAGAAGCTGTATTCTTGGCCTTGGACAGTGCTGTTTTAACGTGTGTAGCAGTAATACTGTGTGCATGGCAATCTACTGGTATTGTGATTGGTCCTTTGGGAGAGAGAGAGTGGTAAAGTTGGCACTGAATCTGTCAGCCAGTATATTGGCAATATCTGTTGGCTTGGTATAGGAGGTGCCATTGTGCAGACAGGGGTCCAGGGAAGTAAATAGTTTTTCGAAGAAATAGCCAGGCAATTGTTGTGGCTAGGCTTGTATAGGCCCTAGGGCTGATAGCCAAGTACCAACCTATGAACCTATGAACTTATGCAGTATCTCAGAGCAAATCTGGGTACTGCCATGGAGATTCTTTACATAACTATAGAAGGCCTTGTGGTTGTCTTTACTATCTGCTGCAATTCTGCTTTCATAGCTAGCTTTAGAGGATTTGATGAGGGATCTCAAATTTTTGTTGAGGCTAATAAGGGAGTTTTTCCAGTCTTGGGACTTCACCTTATTCCGCATCAGTTTCCGCCTTCTATTGTAGAGTTTGTTCATGGCAGGGGACCACCAGATTGGCTTCCTTTTTTGGAGGAGACCATCTTGGTTCTATTGGGTATGGCGAGATCCATGCATTTGTGTACGTGTTCGTATAGTGCACTGGTGTATGATTCTGCAGTCATGCAACTATTCTCCATTTGCATGTGTGCCGTGAAGTTAGCCACCTGTTTTTAGGAGCCCAAAGTTAGCTTTGGAAAAGTTTTTCATGGTGGTTACCTTTGCAGGGGGTGGAGGGTGGGAGTCATTGTGGATTTCCAAGGTGAATAGTTTGTGGTCAGATCTAACCAGGGAGGAGTTTACTATTGATGTAGAGCAATGGTCTCCCATGTTAGTAATGACTAGGTCAAGAATGTTGCTGCCTCTAGTTGGGGTAAGAACGAGCTGGTCCAGGGCATTGGAATTAATGAATTCCAGGAAATGCTGGGCAAGTGTATTGGTACATGAGTAGTTTTCCCAGTTAATAGAAGGGTAGTTGAAGATGCCCGGTATGAGAGTATTAGGAACGTGGAGTTTGAGTCTTGGGACATGTTGGGGACCTATAGCAGGCTATGACCTGAATCACTCTTTTACCCAATGTTAGATGCACCTGAGGTATCTCTTGATGCGTTATATTGGGCTACTAGTCTAGAGGTGTGCACATCCTTTATGAATATGGAGACACCACTGCCATTGGAGCTTTGGTCCAAGTTCTGGGGCCAAAGGTGTGGAAGGAGTTATAGCCTGGTAGTGCAGGGGTGCTTTCTGCTGCCTTGAACCAGGTCTCTGCTACAGCACAAATGTCGATGTTCTCCATTTTAAGGAGTGCTTTGAGTGAGTGCATTTTGAGATTCAGACATATAACATCGAGCAGCATGACCCTCAGATTGCATTTGTTTGTAGCTGTTACTGTGGTAATTTGGACTTTGGAACACCACCTAAAAAAGGCACTATAGGGGTGGCAAGAGCCTTGGCCAGTATCCAGAAGCTCAGGGATGAAAAATGCAGGCCATCTCTGGCAAAGCATCGAGGTCTGTCAGTTATGTCATCCCAGGCAGACAGATACTGGATCCCCTTAGAATGACACAAGAAACTTAGACAATTGTTGAAATCAATAATTTTGTGCTTGTACTGTGGTATCATTCTGGGTGATGGTAGGATGCTGCTCAGGGCTAGGGTTGTACCCGCCTGGGCTACATAATCCCAGAGCTCCTCCATGTCTCTTTTCATGTAGTCCAGGGAGGTATGTCTCAGGTCATTCACACCCACATGTGCAATGACACAGTCATATTTGTACCTGTTGTTGAGGGACCTGAGTGCGTGTGATATGTGTTGAATCCTGGCACCTGACAGGCAGCTGGCTCTTACTTTCTCCTTATTCTACCTAGTGAGTGGGACATCAGTGTGCTTCACTATCGAGTCACCTATGACTAGTGCGTTTGATGTGCTGTTTTGCCTTAGGGCTTTGGTCGAGTGGCACACTGTTTAGGAGAGTTATGTGTTTTGTGATTAGTGTTGTGTTATAGTGGTTGAGTGTGCTTCTGCCTTGGAGGTCTCTGCTGTTCGGGTATATTTTTATTGAGAGCTTCTGTGAAGGTGGGTGTGTGGTTTGTGTTTTTATGTGAAGGCAGTGCTGGTGTGTGGTCTGGAGTGGTGTGGTGCAAGTGTTGACCTTCTCCTCTTGACCAGTCTTGGCTGGAGACTTCTTGGCTTCCAATTTGGAAATAAAAGTGCATCTCTCGTAAGTCTGAGTGTTGGGAGGTAAGAGGAGAGGGTTATCTGTGTACATGAGGCAGTTGCTACATTGCCTCAGGATGCCCAAGTTCACCAGGTTAATAGGAAAAAGTACAGGGAACTGACCTTTAGACATGACTGGAGGGGTAGGCATTAATAATAAGTATTGAAACTGTTTCCTTGTAGAACATTTAGTGCTGGTAGCACTTTTGTGTGCTATAATAATTGCTACAAAAAGTCTGGTAAAGTGCTAGACTAATAAGCTAGTAAAAATGCATGAGAGGAGAGAACTAGCAGATCTAAGAGAAAAATTGAAGAGCAGACTTTGGCACTGCTCAGAAGCTTACAAACAGTCCTGGATACTGCAAATCTGTGTCTGGACTAGATAAGTTATGGGAAAGGTGGAAAACAAGTGCAAACACAGACTTTTAAACCAGAATGTTGAAAGAGATGGAAACACTGCCCAAACTGCCAATAAACTACAATTTCTGGGCAAGAAACCACTCCTTTTGTGATAGATAGGCTACCTAGTGCTTACCACTCCCACTGATAAGTTAGAAGGCTTCCCTCCAACACAAAGAGGCTTGAGGGGCTCAGAAGCTTACATAAAGTCCTGGATACAGCAAATCTGTATCTGGACTAGACTAGTTACAGGAAAGGTGGGAAAAGCGCAAATGCTGGCTTTTAGACTACAAAGTTGAAACAGATGGAAAAACTGCCCAAACGGCCAATAAACTACAATTTCTGGACCAGAAACCACTCCTCTTGTGATATATAGGCTACCTAGTGCTTACTGCTCCCACTGACAAGCTATAAGGCTTCCCTCCAACACAGAAAGGCATGGGGGGGGGGGGCTCAGAAGCTTACAAACAGTTATGAATGCAGCAAATCTGTATCTGGACTAGACTAGTTACAGGAAAGGTGTGAAACAAGTGCAAATATGGGCTTTTAAACCAATTAATTTAATAATTTTCTTGGAATACTCATGTAATAGAGACAATGAACTGAAGCACACTATTGGCAGTAACAGTTTAAGGAGTGCTTCAAGAATCAGAAAGGATAGTTTTATATGGGCGTTGTATCAAGCAAAGGAAGGATAGATAACTTTTTTTGTAGAAGTGATAATGCTATGATAAGGCCCATTACAGCAATACCATCTAGTGAAAGTGTTGTGCAATACAATAATATGGCACCAGGACAAGTTTAATGAATTCTATCTCATAATGGGGAATGGCTGAAGTTTCTGTGCCCCTTTCATAACACTACTGCTTACAAAGTCATAGAGAGCACAGAGAAAGCGTGAAACCAGGCCAGTGAATGTAGCACTGAAGCTAACCTTTGAACATAGAAATAATTCAGTCAAGGGGATTTGCACCAAGAGAAATTTCTATATTTATATATACATGTAGGAAGCAAAATCTGTACAAGGATGTAAACACTGCTAGCCATATAGAGGATGACGATTAGATCTCTGATCATAATAAAGTTGTGAAGTAGATGTCAAGAAGGCAACTTCAAGAGCAGAATCAAATTATTTTATTGTAGCACATTGAGCTTTTTCTGCTCTTTATGAGATGGGTTACAGGGAAGAGATGGGGAGAGAGAGAGAGAGAGAGAAAAATGTAGGCGAGCCAAGCGTTTTACAGTTTTGGAAGCTGTAACACATACACACTGCTGCCACATAAGTTTTTGCAATGCATACAATTTCATCAGTCTAGGGTACTACAAGACAGAAAAAAAGAAAAAAAAATTAAACCATAGACGGACAGAATATTTACAGCTTTGAAAGCTGTAATGCATTTAACAATGCCTCACAGACAGTTGTCAGAGACAAACTGCATTTGATTCAGTAACAACGTTAAATGCAGTAATACATCTTGTGCTGTGCCACACAAAAAGGGAAGTATGGTACTTCAAAATGTATTGCATCTTGTAAAGCTGTTTGACATTCCTTTCTCTAATCTGTGATGCCTGCTGTTCATTTTCTACCATGAGATTAGATTCTACCATGAGACTAGAACTTATCAGCATACCTCTCAATTGCACTGAATTCCACAGAGTTTACCAGTTTTAAGGGCAAAATAATGGGGTGCTACAAATTCCCAAGTGACCCTTTCAATTCCCAATTTCTGTTTTGATTGTATTTACAATTTTAAACTAAGGCTGATGTCATCACATCATCATCAGCATATCCTGCAATGCCATCAACATGCAGGGGCATGCATGATAAAATCAGCTTCACGAGGCAGTGCCTGACTGCCTGTCAGACTCTTGGAGACTCAGGAAATTTGGAAGCAAGTTTCACTGACTCACTTCTTTCATGACTAGCAAGATGAAGAAGCCCTACTAATGAAAATAATCCATGAAACCCGTACTAGCATTGTGTTTGTATTTACAAACTTGGTAAACATCTAAAAATACTTTTATTGCATAGACGTAAATCAAAATACATGACAAATGAACTAATGGTGACTCACTTAGCAGTAAAACCACATTTACCAAATATGTATTTTAGATTTTTGATGTTTACTGTTTTCAGCTTCATGAATGTAGAAAAAGTTGTCAAGTATAAAACACCATTTATTGTGTTTTAACAATTACATACGCCGGCCATAAAAACTAACTTTTGGAAGTGTGCTTACAATTTGGCTTCTTAAAGGTAAAGCAATGTACATATTAAGTGTACCACAAAATAAATGGCACATTAGGTAAAAACACTACAACTGCATCACAGGTACAGAATAATATCAAGTTCTCTCAATGTAATGGATGACAATCCACTCCGCTAAGTTGCAAGAACGTTTCTCTTTCTACTAAACTGAAACTGCAATATCATACTTAAAAGAAGAAAGGAAGGTGCCCAAAAGTACTTTACTGTTGGATATTAATAGTATTTTTTTTTTGTAGAAAAGCTTCTGTATTATAATCAGCAAATAATGATGTAGATTAACACAATCTTTTTCCCCCATTCAAAAGCACTTTTTTTTTCATGGCAGCATGAAGCATTTGATAAGTAACGTGCTCAGTTACATATTATGCATATGAAAGCTGAAAGACTCACAACAGAGCTCCAGGCACAGGCATATGATCTTGGAGTCCTGGTGTAAGAAAATGGAACTGTGCTAATGGATAAGGCAAGACAGAGTTTATATATTTGAATGCATACATTTATCTGCCCATCTGTCAGAAATATTGGCCTGTGTCTCAAAAAGCCCTGAATATCTAAATTTTCTAATGTCTGCAGCACAGACATATAAACAAGAAGACAAGATATAGTCACTGTCTTGTGGTTATATCCTAGGGGTTGTAAAAGGATATAAGAAATCTCTAGTCCACCTCCCCACCCCATGGAGATGCAGCAATGATGATGTATGTGAAAATAGTTATGTAAACCTGGTATTTTTTCCCTTTAAAGATGCATCAAATCTTAAATAACCAAAGAACTATATAAATAGTGTAATTGTTTTACTCTACAACTGCAACAAAATGTAAACCGTAAAGAAATTGCCTAGAAAATGTAAAATTTTCTGTATAATGGACAGACCTCTGAACTGTACCTGTTTGGATGAATATACCTATTTCAGGTCTGATTTATCCCTTCACACAATTTCTTCAACCTCCTCTCCTTACATATGATTTTTTGAAGCTGTCTAGTATAGAGAAAACTACACTACTTGATCAACATACTAATGGTCCCGATAATTAAAGAAAAAGGACACACTTCTTACATGTGTTCATGAACAATATCACATGTTCTTACCAGCAGGAAGAGTTATGTGCTGTTTGTTATTCAAATTTTATTCTAATTAGATTTACAATTTTTTGGCTATTTGTGCTTGCTTTGCAAGGGCCTTTGTGGGCCTTTGTTCCTATTTTCAATGTCTGCAGGTTGAGGGGTATGATGTCTGCAGGTCGAGAGATATGGTAGTCACAAATGAATCTGCCTCCTGAATGGCTCTTGTCTGGTAGTGGTACTAGGGTAAGATTCCATATTGTAGGCTGTTAGGTGAGTATAAATTTTTGAAATAATGTGAAACTGAGATTAGAATAGATTACATGTATTGATAGAATTGTGTATGTAAATGTACATTGTATACTTTCAATGATTGTGGTAAGTGAATAAAATGTGTTTATGATATTTGTAGTAACAAGTTTATTAGTGACACGTGTTATCCTTGGGGTGAGGGTAACATAAAGTGAAAGAGAAGAGCATTTGTGCATTTGACACTTGTTCATTGTTTTGCAGGGTTTACAGATGAAAGTGCGCAATTTGGAGATTTTCTTGGTTTGAATTTAATTGCAGTATGGCAGATTTTAGTACAGTAGTTGTAGTATATAATATGCACTCTTCTGCGAGCAAGATGAATTTGTTCTATAGCCAGGTTGCCCCCAAAACTGTGTAATTTCATGTAAGCATGGTGGTGCTGCGGTAGCGTTTTTGCCTCACAATAAGACGTTGTCCTGTTCGATTCTCAGCTAGAGCGTCTTCTGTGTGGAGACATGCGTGAATGGGCATACCTTTGTTGAAGGCTGTGCATCAGAGCTGGCAACTCGGCACGTAAAAATCTACTGCCAATCATTAGTGGACCGGAGTTCCACTGTGGTGACCCCTAACCGGGAAAAGCCGAAAGACACAACAACAACAACAACCACCACTATAAGTATTTTTGGTGCATAAATGATGTCTCCATTTATCTGGAGTTGATGCTTTGATGATCCTGCAATTGTAGCAAAACAGACAAACTGCCTCGAAAAGGTCAAGTTCTTTCGGTTTTAGGCTTTATTAAATGGATGAAGAATGTGAGCAAAATGTAATTTCATTTTTACAAATCAGGGATAAAATATTAACCAATGGAGAAAAAAGTGACCTTAATTATGATCTTAAACTTCAGGCGTTTTTGTTTTAATGATTAATTAGCTGGGTAAAGGACAGAAACTTGTATTTGTGTACTAATGCAACTAGGTAAAGATTATTTATGGTGATAAGCTTACCAGCTTGCCATTGTAATGCCTTTGTTAAAAATAGCAAATTTATTTATTTCCAGTTTGATGACCGAGGAAGTCCACTGGGCCCAAAGAGCCCATTTTCAGTGGAGGCCTGGGGAGAAAAGCTCCAACAATACAAAATGCAGTGGGGATTCAGAATACAATACAAAATAAAGTAGGATACATATTCAAGTAAATACACAGACTATAAATACACAGCAAATGCAAAGTAAAATACAAAAATATATGCTGTTTAAAGAAAACTATTTACAATATTGGTCTAGAAACTGTTGTAGTTATCAAGTTGAGGACATTAGTAAGTTTGGAGTTATATTTATAATAGCATATTTGAACAAACAAGATTTTCTAGATATGGGAGGTTGCAATATAGAAAAAGAGAGCATTGACGAGAGTTATTATTCCTTTTGTAGAGAAGGTTAGTATAGAGCTTGGGTGTTGAAAGAGTAGAAGGGGGGTGAGCTAGGTTGGGAGAATGCAGGTACATTTCCAGATAGAGGAGAGGTAGGAATGAAGCTGAGGTTTAAAGTTTTCCACATTCTCCATTGTCCTTAGTGTAGGAGGCAGAGAATTCCATTTTTTTGGCTATGGAAAAAAAGAGGAGAAGTTGTCCAGGTGGACAGTTAGGTTTATGGACAGTAATTAAGTTTTGGATAGCTAACATAAGAGTTCTACTAGGGATGTAAGGGAGTAGATGTTTGTAAGGGCAGGGTATTTGGTAGGGTTGAAGAGCAGTTTATGGGCTGTGATCAGTTGGAAGTAGTCCGGATAGTTTGGGAGTTCTAGCCAGTTTAGAGATTGAAGGTCAATACAGTGGTGGGAGGAGTTTATGTCTATGAGACATACAGTCTAAGAGACTGTATTTTTTCTTTGGGCATCCTGTAAATTCTAAACTGCTCATGTCAACGAATGTTCCATTATCAGACATAGTTACTACATCCCCGAGTACATTTTTTTATGTGAAGTTGGATACAGTGGTTACAATGACAGCATTTCGTTTAAATTGATGTGCACACATATTCCTCATTTTGTCACTGAAGAAGAAAAGGCTGGAAAAGTAGGGCAGTTGGTAAATATATTAGATGGTGATATAGTTGGGCATACTCAGTGTACTCAAATGAGTACATTATTTGAGCATCTATCTTGATTTGTTTGGCTTGGAGAGCACAGAATGTTGACATGTGTCAATTTTGTTTCCTTTTAAGTAGATCTATATAAAACATGCTTACTTGATAAACATTCAAGTGGCACCAGTTGAAAATAATGTCCTTTTTATATATAGGTAGACGGTGGGGCAACAGACTGATTTGAGTACAAAATGTAAGTTTCTGGCTGTTCACTTCGACTTGGGTAATCAAAAGAAAAGCAGGAATACCTAACTTTTGATTTTGGAAGAAGAATAACCTCTTGGCACTAATAAAGGAAAGCATTTGCCGTAGTTGTGGTATCCTAATGAATTAATAAAGTTTTTTATGTGCTATGTTCATTTGCATAGTTTGGTTAAACTTATTTTTGTTTTATATAGGGGCCTTGCTGTTACCACATTGCTAAAGTGTTTCTGACATCTGACTTACTTTTCAGAGGCCACTTGTACCACTGCATTAATGATGGCAGCAGCTAATTTTATTTTTATAAAAGAAAATTGCATTTTGGTTTTATACAAGTTCATAGTTTGATACAAGTTCAAATGTTAATATAAATGAATCACTAATGTTCTAGTTGTATTTTGTGTTTAATATTTTGTCTGTTCTTCAATTTGCATTTTAATGTTGATATCCCACAACTCCATTGGAGTGGGTGGGTGGAGTTACATAATTATGAATGCAATTTTTTTGTTAATCAGCATCCAGATTTTTGTCCAGTTGTACCTACTTTTCATGGACCATTTTCCAGATTTTTGATGTTTCCAGGTTGAGAGTTATGCTTAATGGTGCTGAACAGTAATTAGCACACTCCATTAAGCATCTTTCCTCCCGAGTTTGCTTTCTTCCTGAATTCAGTCCATAATTTCAGTCCTCCATGTACTACAGGTGGTGAATAGCATTTCCCAAGTTAAATTGCTTTCAGAGTAGGTACAAATCACAGCCAGAGGTTAAATGATCTTCAAAGAACTAACTTATTTTAGAAATGAAGAAAAAGAAGAATAATGTATGGATTTGTGCAGACTGAAAATATTACTGCCTATAAATAAGATTTTGTCTTAAACAGGTGTTTCTATATATCCTATAAATAACATTTGAAGATGACCAGGTGGCAGCACCAGCTGTTACAATTCAGGATAAAGTGCAAACATTTTAGAGGATTTTGCAGGCTTAAAAAGGAATCTGTCAACATAAATAGTAAAGGAATGAAGTGTACTTCAATAGCCAAAAAAAGTCTGACTATTTGGAAAGCACAGTGGAGTTGGTAGTGATGTAGGATGTCTTAGAGCCATTTAAAAAAGAATTAAAAAGAGATGTAATTCTTAGTACTCAAAAACAGGCCAGTTGTTGAGTATAATGCTCCTTTGTCATATATCTGTCCACACAAACTCAACATCTGGAACACCCACAAAGATATCTTAGTAAAAGGATACAAGGCCTAAACAATGTACCCTACATGGACCACATAAAAACCCTGTTATTATAATAGGTCCTACAGATTGCCAAGGTGTGACTTGTATCTGGCATACAAGGTAACATCTGAACCAATACGGATGGACATATTGCACATTAGCAAGACAAATATAAAAGAATAGCTGTTTCAACTAACACCCTGGGCCAGTACCATGAATCAGTACCCCACACCCTCAGCTTTTCAAGTGAAGAGGAAAAAAAAAACACTTTACAGTAATAAAGTGATCACTATGTTTTAAGTGATTGGCTTATTACAGTTAGATATATGCCCCCCAGCTCTTCCATTGAAGAGCAATAAAAAAAAAAGAAAAGAAAATGGTTATTCCTTCTACTAGCCCACCAACCAGGTGGCCAGATGCATGACATACCCCTACTCTTCCTCCTGCCTTAGCCAGTTAGGTCCCATTACTGTGCCCCGCCCTCATCCCTCCTTTATTATATTTTATTAAAACATCTTCTTCTAAACTGTTATTTAAAAAAATCTTTTAAACTGTTGCAGTCAGTTGCTACAGTTTATACCTGCCTGCTCAGAGCTCTACAACACTAATATTTTAGTTAAAAAAAAAAAAATTCTGTTTAAACTATAGAAAGCTGCTTGTTACAAATGTAGCAAACAATTATTACAGCTCATACCCTGCATGCAAAAAGTACTACAATGTTCAGATTTTAGTTGGAAAAAAGCCATCGGTTGCTACTGTTTAGATCACAGAGTGCTGCAGGACTCAGGTTTTACCACAAATGCAATACCAGGTTTTAAACATCAGTATTGCATTAAAGAAAGATCAGGATTGGCTGATCGCACCCTCCATCACTTTGCACTTTGGGCAGTTGCCCCTTTTTCTCCATCTAGCTATGCTACTGGTTACAGGAAAACTCCACCTTAGCATTCAACAAAAATATATTTTTTTCATTGTATCTTTGTTTTTGAGCTATTTTAATGCCTCAAAATCACCCCAAGAGCTTGTTTTACAATTTTAATGTGTTTCTCTCAAAATGGCAGATGATGGGGCCTACCTTGATAACGTGATCCTACTTTCTTGCTTTCCTTCCTTCTTCCCAGAATACATTTCAAGTCCTCTTTTTATGACTCATGCCAGATATAAGGAAGTGGTGCTGTTTTCTCGCACCATTAAAATAATAATGGCAGGACTGTGAAGCACTGTCATCTAAACACACCTTCTGTTTACCTGACTGAGCCTCATTTATCTGTCTGGCAGAGCTTGTTGTATGCTATAAATAGCTGTTAGCTACTTGCAGCAAAAGAAAGCAGATAAAAAACGGACTTTTGTAAGAGGAGTCTTTCGTAGTCCTAACAAACTTGATAAACCCACCCCAATACTCTCATGCTGAGGTGTGAAAACTCTCACTGCAGTAAATAATCCTTGCAGTACATTTACAAGTGACAAGTAGTAGGACTCTAAACTTAGTCCATCTGCTACTTCCCAATGCCTTCAGTGGGAGGATTTTTCTCTCTTATGAATGATGCAGACTTAAAATATGCTTTACTAGTTCCTCAATTATTTCTGTCATGCCCTCCCCCTTCTTTTTTCTATTTCATATTTATTTATACTTTAGTAACCAGGAAAGTGAACTGCTCCCAGGACCCTTTTCAGCCACAGCATAAGCTACACTGGCAAAGATAATAACAATTATTAAATGCACTTATCAATACAAAGAAAAAAAAAATACTGACAGAAAGACATTGACCAAGTTTGCATGTGGAACACATAGCCAATGTGTGACAGTGACCAAGTAAATCATTGAGTAACATTTACTAGATGTATACATTAATAATGCTTAACAATACTATGTTGTTTATTATAAAGAATTCGTTGTATGCACACACACACACACACACACACACGCACACACACACACACACACACACACATAGTATGTTTGTGTGTGTGTGTGTGTGTGTGTGTGTGTGTGTGTGTGTGTGTGTGTGTGTGTGCGTGCGTGTGTGTATGCATTTAAACACAGTTAAGTACTTCTGATTTCCTTTTCTTGGTGTTCTTAATGCAAGGGCACGTAGTAAATGTATGTTAAAGTAAATTCAGCTGCATATTATAGTTGCTCTCTGACAATACAAGGACTGACTCAAAGTCAGTGGAAATCTCTTACAATGGATCTGCATGTACCAGATATGCATCCTCCTCTGGAAGGATATCACACAAAGCATAAAAGACCTGTTTTTTATGAACAGTATCAGTGCACCTAGTTGATAGGGTTGCCACCTGACTCTCTTTTTGCAGTTCTGGCCTATGTGTATGTGTGCGTGTGCGTGTGGAGTGGGGGTGGGGGGGGGCTTGAAAATGGTAAATGCATTTACACTCTACAAGAAAAAAATATTTACTGACTTTTCTCTAAATGTCAAATAAATCGTTGGTACTACTCAAGTTATCTTAACACAAACTATTATAAATAACATTTAAAGCTTATAATTTCAATACTGTGTTGCTGCTTATGTAAATTTGTCAGAAGAGCTGACAATTGCCTTTAAACCCCTGACTGATCTAATTGCTTTGCTTTGCTTTGCTATGAAAGTGAGTATTAAGTTCTCCTCCTCTCTGCAGTAAAACCAGTGGAAACAATTCCACAGCTTTCTATCTTTTTTTTATATCAGCTCCTGACATTAGCAGGATTAATTACCCATCTAAGATTGACAGCAGTCCCTGACAGGGTATATATCATGCAGGTGGAGATGGATTTCTCTGCAAAGTATGTGAGAGGTTGAGTTTAACAAAAAAAAAAAAAAAAAAGTAGTTGGGCTTTCCCTTCCTTTGACTCCAGTGCAAGGAGACAAAACTTTTAAAAAGTACAAGCAGGTTTTGCATCCTACACAATGCTGGAACCATACTGAAGGGAGAAAAGAAACCTAACGAATGAGTTAAACTGTATGAGAGGGTGGAGTTTTCCCTTAAATGGCATCATAAATACTCAGTCAAGGGAGCAAAACCTATTCTGCAACATCAACATCACAAGGCAGAGGGACAGGTATATCTTGCAGAGGATACTACTGCTCTAGAACAGACTCTACATCGACATAATACAAAGCTCAATACTGTCCATATTCATATGCAACATAGAGCTATCGATGGCTAATAAAAAACTTACCCCAGGACTGTTCTATGTACTACTAATAGACAGAGGTAGCTCCTAAATGCTTTATCTAATACATGGGTCCCCTGAAATTATCTATGTTATGATCTTTTTTATTCTCACTAAGGGTAATCTAGAATTATCGACCATGGGATATGTAAGGCTAATCTAACTCTAAAAGGGATAGGTTAATTTAAGCATCAAAAGGGAAATTGGCTATTATTTACCTAAGAATCTATGAACCTATAAAGTACTGGCTGGAATTAGCCAATGATTTTCCAAGACAGACCTCCCACCTTTTTTATGCCGTGCACTCTCTGTATAAAAGGCAATTTTGAAGAAATGTATTTGGTTCAATAGCATATATTTTAAAGCACAGAATGTTACACATTTTCACAGTACAACATTTATAAGTCCTTCACAACAGCAGAGGGATGAATCTATGCAGCACATATACTGTGAAACTTGTATGATTAAAAACAATGCTAGAATTCAATAATTTAAGGAGAGACAGAACCAAATTGTTGTCAGTTTTTAAGGGCCAACAGTTATCAACAATGTAACATTTAATGCAGGAAAATATAGACAGAGAGCACGCAGACTGAAAAGGACAACAATTCAAATGTGCATTCAATTTGTTTATTATTAGGCTTTTTAGTCAGAAAACTTCACTAAATGGACAAAATTTGAATTTAATGGAATTTTTTTTAATTTATATTTATCATTTGTGCTGGATTTTCATAGTTTTATAACACAGTGTACTGTTGGATCATGATTTCCAAAAAAATATGATACAGATTAACAACTGGAAGCATTTCCATTTCAGTGGGCTGGTCCGTTTTCTGGAAGTGGGCAAACTGCATTTGTTTCCATAAACTACATTTTTGCCATATTTAAAAAAAAATAATAATGTAATGTTTCTGTATGAGATGATTGGGCTAAAAAATTAAGATGGTATCTGTTGCCACTTAATTTAAAACTTATCAAGAGCTCTTCACATTACACTGGCGAGAATATGATAAGCAGATTATTCACATGGATACTGTGTGTCTTGACAACAATTTTAAAATTGATAAAAAGTGTCATTTGAAAGATGAAGATACTGCCCATTAACTTATTAAAAATGAGCACATTTCTTCATGCAATTCATTTTGATGTTAGTGCTATTTATTTTTAGAATGATAAAAGCACACACACACACACACACACACACACACACACACACACACACACACACACACACACACACACACACTCCAAATGTAGATGTGCATAATGCAGGTATAGAGATATTAATTGGCCATAATATAGACACATGAGAATAAAGCTAAAAAACAACTAAACCCACATTCAATTAATTGTGAAAAGCAGTGAAATTCTTTGCTTCTGTGATCAATTTACACTGAAAATTCACTTAAATGAAATAAACATCACTACTGCATGGTAATCTTAACCCTAAACCTGATAATACCCCTAATTCTAAACCTACTACTGCCCCTAACCATAACCCTGCCCCTAAATCTTAACCTGGCACCGTACATTAGAAATATCACTTCACAAGAAAGCGTCAGACACAGGCAAGGCCAGCAACAAACAAGCACAGCATCTACTGTAACCCTAACCCAACAACATTTGTATCAAACTATTATATTTAAAAAGAGAGATAGATTGCACATTACTTTAAGTATGATTCATAGAAACACTACTCTATTAAGGATCACTGTGTGTCTGACAGTGGAGGCATTCTTTAGTCCACCCCCATTCTTTGATCATATTGTTAGTATGTACATAAGCAACAGAGTGTAGGAGAGTGAAGCCCTTGATAACAGGTAGGGCCAGATGCAAGTCATCATTGCAAAAGCACTTGCTTTATCTGTAAGTCTGGAATTTATTGTTTAGTTTTCTTGTTTTAAATTTTTTTTTAATTTCAGAGTTGCTATTTTCTGTATACTGTTAGGATATATGTGTGCATATATATATATATATATATATATCTATATGTATAAAACATATATATATATATATATATAGATATAGATATATATAGATATATATATATATATATATATATATATATATATATATAAAACATATATATATATATATATATATATATACACACAGACACACACACACACACACACACACACACACACACACACACACACACACACACACATATCAAAAATTTACCACAAATCCCATGACTGGAGGAACTCCCTGGACAACCTCAGTAAGAAGCTGAGATCCCTCATAAAATCCTCCAAAGCTAGTTACGAAAACAAAATTGCATCTGACTCTAAAGACAACCACAAAGCATTCTATAGCTATGTCAAGAATCTCAATGGGAACGCTCAGATCTGCTCTGAGTTACAGCACAATGGTGCTAAATATACAGAACCAACTGATATTGCCAACATCCTAGCAGATAGGTTCAGTGCTAACTTTACCCCCCTTTCACCCCCTAGAGGGCCCATCTCTATACCGGAAGAATGCAAAGTTCCTATAATCATGGCTGCACAGGTAAAAAACACACTCTCCAAAGCCAATAACACAGCATCCATGGGACCTGACAATATCCCAGGCTGCGTTCTACACGAACTACAGAATGAACTGGCACCCTACCTAAGTACCATGTTCAATCATAGCTTCACCTCAGGCTTTGTACCCACTGAATGGAGCACTGCGACGGTATCCCACTCCACAAAGGTGGAGCAATGACGGACCCCGGGAACTACCTCCCCATTAGCCTGATGAGCCTGGTCTGCAATGCCATGGAAAGTATCATCATGGAACTCATAAACAAAGACATTGGTAATCTCCAAACTCTGGACCCTACCCAGTTTGGATTTGTAAAAGGCAGATCATGTCTCCTAAACCTGATTGACTTCTTTGAAGCAGTCACCAAAGCCATAGATGAGGGTAAAATGTTTCACACAGCTTATCTAGATCTCGCCAAGGCTTTTGACACCATCCCCCACTCTGGAATTATAGATAAGCTCACTAAACTAGGTATAAATCCCTATGTCACGAGATGGGTTGCCAACTGGCTCAAGGACAGATCCTACACTGTGAAAGTAGCAGATTCCAAATCTGACTTCAGACCAGTGACAAGTGGAGTACCACAGGGTTCAGTCCTGGGTCCTCTCCTGTTTGGTATCTACTTCTCTGAAGTGCAGGCTAACACAGATGGTCATTGGCTAACAAAGTTTGCAGATGACTGCAAACTAGGAGCCATAATCGAAACTCCTAATGATGTGGATAAACTACAAAAGGGCCCCACTGAGACAGATACCTGGTGTCAAAGCCATGGCCTGATGCTCAATGCCAAAAAGTGTATTGTCATCCCCTTTGGTAAAAACTCTGTACCCATGAACTACCACATAGCTGGTAGTCTACTTAATGCTGAAAATGTGATGAGACCTTGGGACTCAGGTGGACAGTAGTTTCTCCTTTGATAATCACATCGCCACAGTAGTCAGGAAATCCTTCTACGTGGCTCATCGCATCACAAAAGGATTCTCATCCAGAAAAAAAGAGGTCATTGTTCCCCTCTACTCATCACTCATTAGCAGCATTATACAGTACAATGCCCCTTTTGGTATGTACCTCACAAGACATCTACAACAACTGGAAAGACCATAGAAATATGTCACAAAGAGGATTACAGGCCTCAAACAGATGCCCTACGCAGACCGTCTCAAAAAACTACAGCTTTACTCCATCGCATATCGCCTACTTGGGGGCAATCTCTGCCTAACATACAAAGCTATGTCAAACCCGGAGCTGTTGGACATGCTCCACTTAAAGAAGTCCCAATCCCTCCGAGCTACATGCTCTAGGGACCTAAACCTTGTCACCACAATAAACAGAACATGCTGGAGGGATAGATTCCTGTCCCAGAGACTTCCCATTCTCTGGAACAGACTACCTATCTATGTCAAACAGAGCTCCTCATTAGCACTCTTCAAAAAAAAATCTTGATGATTGGATAGGAAATGGGAAATTCACCCCAGGGATCACTTCTGTGGCTCTGCTCGACAGGGGCACAGGAAAATAATTTTCTTGGGTGTCAAAAGCCAGGGTACATTTTTTGGCTAGGCTTATATAGGCCCTAGGGCCAATAGCCTAGTACCTACCTATGAACCTATGAACAGTACAGTGGAAATTGTGGAAGATGCCCTTTCCCCATTGCAGTGCAATCTCTGGAGCAGATAAATATAATTAGCAGGAGGTGTTAACAAATGTAGATAAATAAATTTACTTTATAACCTATAATACTTTCTACCAGCCCAAACACTTCCAATACCACTCAACTCAATAACCCAAACCCCTCTGCCATTCACCCACTTAAAAAACCTCCAAACTTACTCTTAATAGCTCACCTCAACACACATAGCATTAATAATAAAATAACACAACTCCATGCTCTCTTGGAACTCCACTCATTTGATATTATATGTCTAACAGAAACTTGGTTAAAACCAGTAACAAAAGACAATGAAATTTTACCACCTGGTTACAACATCATACGTTTTGACCGTGTAACCAAGAAAGGTGGTGGAGTAGCTGTTCTATTCAAATCTGATTTTCAAATAACCATCTTTAACCAAAAACCTTTTTAAGACTCAAATGCTGAAATACTTATTACCAAGTTTCAGCTAATCCCATTCAAATCTATCTATATTATTTGCATCTATGTTCCACCAGGTAATAACATCACTACCACTGAAAACATACTTTGTTGGTTATCTCTAAACCTTCCCCAAGAAACCATAATCCTAGGTGATTTTAACATAGATTGGAATTTTTGCAATAACAACTGCCTCACTAGCCATATTAATCTCTATGGGTTCACCCAAACTATTACCTCCCCTACTAGAATTAACAAAAATAGCAAGAAAGAAAGCACCTTAGATTGGATACTCATTAATAATCAACCCCAGACTTATGTAGCCGGAACCCTCCATGATGACATAAGCGACCACTCATTAACCTACATTATCAGGCTCAAAACCAATCCACCCATTCAACCCATATATAGGGCAATTAGAACCAAGAAAAAATTCAACTTAGATCTATTCCTTAGTGAACTTAAGGCATGCAATTGGTCCCCCTTAAAACACCTTTCTCTTGATGAAGCTGTTGATTACTTTAATACTAATTTCCTAAACATACTCAACCGTCATGCTCCTACCCACTCTATAAGGATAAGAACTAAATCTGCTCCATGGCTTACCAGGGAAACCAAACAAAAAATCCTTCTCAGAAATAAATACTGGAATAAATCATGCTTAACTAAAAACCATACTGACATCCAAAACTACAAACAACTGAGAAATGAAACAAAAAAAGCCATAGTATTTGATAAAAAAAAACTATTATTTGCAATTTCAGCAGACCCACCAAAATAAACCTCAAAAGTTCTGGTCAAGTATTAATCAATTATTACATCCAAGTCAATCTATCACACCTAACCCACAAGGCACTGACATAGACAATCATAAACAAACTGCTAACGCCTTTAACACCTTTTTTACCAAAGCAATTCAAACTCTTGCCTGTCAGCTCTCTCCTCAAAACATAACAACATCTAAATCTGACTCTAACTCACCTCCTCCTTTTCTCTTCCAACCTGTCCCCACATCATTTATTCTCACCTTTATCCAAAAACTGAAACCATGTACTCTTTCTGCTGACCAACTACCCTCAGAATACCTACAGATAGCAGCCAAATCTATTGCTTACCCAATCTCCATCATCATCAATGGAACCATCACTGAAGGATATATCCCCAAACTTTGGAAAGTATCTCATATTATTCCCCTTCATAAAGGAGGAGACTCCACTGAACTCTCCAACCATCGACCCATAGCCCTACTTTCTCCTCTATCTAAAATCATGGAAAGATGTATCCATAGGCAATTGCTAGACCACCTTCTCCATAATAACCTGCTTTCCAACAGCTAACATGGGTTCCGACCTTCCCATAGCACAACTACCACCCTCCTTTCCTTTATTGACACTATCAATAACAACAGAAACCTTAACATGCTTTCCTCTGCACTATTCATAGGCCTGTCCAAGGCTTTTGACAATGTAAATCACACTATACTCATAAACATTCTCAAATCTCTGTCTCTCGACCCACTAGCTATAAAATCGTTCCATTCCTACTTAAATAACAGACATCAAGCTGTACTCTGGAACAACGCTCTTTCAACCCAGCTACCTGTTAATATTGGTGTTCCTCAAGGCTCCATACTGGGACCTCTTCTGTTCTCTATATTCATCAATGACCTTCACCTAGTAGTTCCCCAAGCTACATGTATCCAATATGCGGATGACTCCACACTTATAGGCTCAGCCACAACTGCATCAGAACTTCACTCCCTATCTCAAAACATATTCAACTCCATAGAACTATGGTTTACAAAACGCTGTCTCCTATTAAACCCTAAAAAAACTAAACTTCTCCTTTTTACACCTACCAGTAAAACTCCCCCAATAGACTTCACTGAATCATCCTATGATGGTACACTTATATCCCAAGATCTAACGACCAGACTACTAGGTATCACCTTGATAATAACCTAAACATTGATGCCCATATCAACAACATTCTAAAAACTACAAATAAAAAATAGGCTCTCTGTATAGGATTAAATCCTTCCTCACTCCTGCAACAAGAATAACCATTGCCCACACCCATTTAATCTCCACCCTTCTTTATGCCTCACCCATATTTACCAATCTGTCAAAAAATAACCTTAAGAAACCAAAAAACTCCTATAATAGCATAGCCAGATTTGCCACAAGTAACCCATATAGAACACATCACTGTATTAATCTAAAGCATCTTGGGTGGCTTGAATTTCAGCAGCAGCTAAAATATAATCAACTGGCCATTGTCCACAAAATACTTTATCAGCCTGTCAAAACACCCATCCTATCTAACCTTATTCACCCCTATGATAACCTTAAGTCCCTAAGATCATCACAAAAATGTCTTGTATATATCAATAAATCAAATAATAGAGCTGGAGACACTCTGTTTTCTAATTCTATTGGAAAAACCTGGAACCTACTTCCCTCTGAACTTACCACACTTCCCTCTACTACTCTGTTTAAAAATAAACTTAAGCTCTTCCTGAAAACAGATTGGATGTGCCCCTGTACTAAACCTGACTGACCAACTTACCCCTTATTACTTGAATCAACCTTACCTTCTTATCTCTGAAAATATTTCATCTTTACAACTTATTATGCTTCTATTCTCAAACTATTTCATATTAAATACTACTATGCTTCCTCTCCAACATAGTGTTAGCTATTACTGGATTCACTAAAAAGTAACACATATTATTTCTAGATTTATTACCTAACTGCTTCTCCATTTCATTTTCCTTTTATCTTCCTTTCTTATCTACATCTACACTATTGTTGTTCTTCTCTTTTCTTAACTAGTATTCTTTAGCAACAATTAAATATAACTTCTTATTAACTATACTAAGTTTTTTCAAATATGTGTGACCTTCTTTATGTACTTTATAAATTAGCAACCTCTTATTTATTTCTCTTATCTTTACAAGAAAATGTATTTGCATTCTAAATATGTACTTCTGTAAATGAGAACTTGATTATATTGTGTGGAGCTTTTCTCCCCGGGCCTCTACTGTAAATGGACATATATCCAGCTAGACTAGCCCGGTCAACAAATGTAAAATAAAATAAATCAAATAAATTACAGCAAATGTTTCTAAAAATAAAAATCATCAACAGATTTAGAAATATACATTTCCTAATACTAGCAAAAAGAAGGTGATGATATATCATGCCTTGTTTGGGATACAGTGCGGTTAGACTACACTTTCAAAGTACTTAAATGCAAAACCTTGACCCAGTGACATTTTTTGCTTTAATAGGATATTGGCATTAAAATTCCATTTCAGAGTAGCTGTCTAACCGAGGCTAAAACCCTCATTTGTAGGAAATAGTGCTGAATAGCTCTGCTTCACCTTGATTCTGAAAAAAAAGAAATGCTTGAATAAGCCTTCACAAGTCAAGGTTATCACCTCTGAAAAAATGGCCTAAGACTCGATTCTTTGCTTTAGGAAACAAAAACACATTTACTATTCTAGTGTACAAGTGTCAGCCTAGACTACAGCTTCTGTGCATTTAAAATATTTCCACAAATCTTTTACCCTTCTCTTCTTTTATATAATTATAATGGCAACGCACACATTGCATGCACTCTTCAGCATGAGATCTAACAAAAATGAAGCTAGGAATTGTATAGTTTTAAAGTCATTTATAGGCATGTAATTTTACTTTAATGTCAGCTTTCCTTCAGCAGTACACTTTCACACTGCTTCTGTTTATCCACTTGTTTTTAAAGAAGTGCAATCTGTTTCCCAATATTTGTATCAGCGTAAAATTCTAGTAAATCATACTTTTTTCACATGATAAAAGTTACACCAAGAGGACTGTTAACAGCAGAATAAAAACATGGTTCCTGATAACATTGAGTATGACTAGAATGTTTCTGAAAGTAAACATCAGCGGTGCAAAAATGCAAAATGAGCCACTGTTTATAACAATATAGAAGTAACAGTAATCAGAATTAATTTGCACTACTTTCTAAAAGCAGTGCTGAGTGCACATATGTAAATATGTGCACATGTGCATACACACATACACACACACACACACACACACACACACACACACACACACACACACACACACACACACACACACACACACACACACACACACACACACACAGATACACACACGAAAACTCACACACTACTCTGTCATTAATATTTCACATTATGCTACTCTGACATGTATTTCACTGCTGACAGAATACTGAATGCATAAAACATCAAAGATTTTAGAGATCAATAACAACCAAACCCCATAAACACATAACAGAAGGAAAATAAACATATGAAACAATTAATAAAAAGCAAAATAAGCTTTATGCTCTAACCCCATATGATGGATCTTCCCCATTACCCCTTTTCTTATATAAACTAACTTCATAGTCATATAACCACAATGAAATAGAAGGCACGTGCAAAGTGCTATGGTATATCAATCAAACTAGGTGCAATTATATCACTGTTCAGCCAACAATATTTATGATAGATGAGGAAAGCTAACATAGCCACTGGTAATATTTGCTTTTGATAAATTGCCCTATAACAAAATACACACACACACACACACACAAACACACACACACACACACACACACACACACACACACACACACACACACACACACACACAATCTTTGCCATCTAAGTGCCAAACAATAGTAAATATGGTTTTATAAACTGAAGATAATTGAGAACTGATCATCAATCTACTCAAACCATTTTAAAGCAGCCACCATTTCTAGTTACTAATAGTTGTGGGACCTGTGATATTTCCATTGAGTGCCTGAAGGTAAGGGAATTATATCCTTATGAATGTCTGTGAGTTATTGATTTGTTTTGTCAGCCAACAATTACTTTATTTCACTGGCTCCACTGGGGGCACCTATAAGATGTCTAATATGACTATAATGTTGTGTCTTTCGGCTATTCCCGGTTAGGGGTCACCACAGCGGAACTCCAGTCTGCTAATGATTGGCAGTAGATTTTTACGTGCCGAGTTGCCAGCTCTGACGCACAACCTTCAACGAAGGTATGCCCATTCACACATGTCTCCACACAAAAGACGCTCTAGCTGAGAATCGAACAGGACAACATCATACTGTGAGGTGACAACGCTACCGCAGCACGACCACCGTGGATCTAATATGACTATAATAAGCACTGTAAAATTTGTCCTGCCTTTTTAAAAGTGAGCCAAGCACCTTATTGACATTTCATTTTAATTCATCCAAACCCACTTAGTCCTTACTAACTGTGGACAGAAGAATGCAGAGCATCCCTTCTACATTTAATAACAGTTTTCTTTGAAAAAAAAAAATAATAAGCACAAGTTATATCTTAAAAAATCTAAACCTTTCTTTATCATTAAATCCAACATGAGAGACAATAGTCACTTACATCCCTTACCATGTGCATTAAGTAAGAGGATTACTGTGTTAAGACTTTTAGCAAATATTAACCTTAAACACTTCTGAACAGGTCACTGTGTCCAATATTTTAAAATCGCTGTTGTTATTTTCATACATTATCGCTCTGCACAAAGGAGGAAATTCAACAGATATTAATAACTTTAGACCTATAGCAATCTTATCTCCCCTCACCAAAATACTTGAAAAAATGTATTCAAAAACAATTGCTAAATTATCTCCTCCAGGAAGAACTCCTGTCTTCCACACAGCATGGCTTCCATCCTTCCAATAGTACTAGCACTGCCCTTCTAACCTATATAGATGCTGTCAATAAAGTTAGAGATAAAAACAAACTAGTATCTACTTTATTTCTAGACTTAGCTAAAACCTTTGACACAGTTTGTCACAGCAAACTTCTACTTCAAATGCCCTATGTCTCTTTCAGCTCACCCTTCTTTGGTTCAAAAGCTAGCTGTTAAATAGGAATCAGTCGGTAAAATGGCACTCCACCCTCTCTCCTTACCACCCAGTCACCACCAGTGTACCACAAGGCTTTATCCTTGGTCCCTTCCTGTTTAACATTTTCAGGAGCAACCTCTATACATCCACACAACAGGCCACCCAGATACAATAAACAGATGATTTGACTCTCATTTGCACATCTAACAACATGGTACACTTCCAAATTATTACTCAGGCAGCTTTAACAGCCACTGAAACATGACTTGTAACTCACAACTCATAATCAAGCCAAAAAAGAACAAACTACTACTTTTCCCCCAGATTCCACTCTCCTAAAAAAGCAAAATTTATAGTCGTCTCTCTTTATAATACATCCATTGAACTTCCTTCCCATAGTAAACCATTTCAGGTGATCATGGATGATAATCTTACATTTGACTTGCATGCGCAAAATTGCATAATAAAAACTTATCAAAAGCTAAGATGCTTTACAGAGCCAAAAATTATCTCACCAACACAACTAAAGATGTACTTGCCATTAATTATCTCCTCCCGACTCTTCTTTATGGTGCTCCTGTCCTTACTAACCTCCAGGCTTCACAAAAATTAAAACTTGAATGATGCTATAACAAAGTTGATAAATTTGCAGCACGTTCCCCTTTCAGAACCCACCACTGTATAAAACTAAAAAGACTAAATTGGTTAGAACTGTTGCATCAACTAACACATACACAGCTTCTTACCACCTATAAAATTATCCAGCATTCATCTGCCTGTCCAGCACTAAAAAACATTTTACACGACTATGTTCCCAGTCAGTCTTTGTGATGCAGTGACCAAAAACTCCTGCCTCTCTGCAAACCTAGCAAATCTGCTGTGCATTTTCAGTATTTGTACAAGGTTGTTAAGGCTAGGAACTCCTTACTTGCATCCATCAGGTCTATACCCCCCTCCCATTCTTCAAAGCCACTCGGAAAGACTTCCAATCTAAAATCTTGCTCAAAACCACATTAAACTATATCCCTAAATGTGAACAAGTACCTTTGTATTCCTTAATCTCCTTACTCTCCCTTCTTCACTTACTTCCTTACTATTATCACATTTTCTTACCTGACTTTCTCTCAAAATATACCACAAACCTGATTTTCCCTCACATCATATTGTGATTCCCATTTCTATTACACTAACTGACATTTCATTTCTTTACAGACTGTCCAACATTTCTCTAAATATTAAATGATTGTCATATACTTTGCATAGATTCTTAACCAATGTTTTTATATTATGTCTAATTTGTTATAACTATTTAAACTGCAGATGTTTTTGATTTATTTTTGAGGACTCTAAAATTCTTCTTTTTAAAATATTTGTAATAACTGAAGCTTTTTTCCCTGGGCTTCTGCTGAAAATGGGCTTCGACCCAGTTGAATATTCCCAGTCAGTAATTGAATAAATAAAAAATATTACAGCTGTCTCACATTTCTTCCTGTAACAGAGTACCAAATAAGTTGGTTTGGATATGATGTCTGTGATATAGACTATTCTCACTAATCTAATTGAAGTATTTTATTTTTATTTATTTGACATTTGTTTGACATTTATTTGCTGGGATGGTCTGACTGAGTCTACAGAACCTGTTTTTAGCAGAGGCCTGGGGAGAAATTCTCCACATACAATACAATACAAATACAGCATAATCCAATACAATACAAATAAGATTAGAAATGCTATACAAAATAAGTTGAAAGAACAAACTATGTTACAAGATGTTGCAATATATTACTGTATTACTACAATTATGTCTGTTTGGGTGTTCTTTTGAAAGTGTATTATTGGTTTTGTTATGCTGAAATCTATTGAAGTGAAGCCTCTTATGAGATGGTGTGAGAGCTCGGAGTGAAACAGAAAAGTGAACTTGAAGTATGAAAGTCAAAATTTGCCCTTAACTTCTGCACTCTGCTTTAGCTTTTCAACCACACACACACACACACACACACACACACACACACACACACACACACACACACACATACACACACACACCCACCCACACACACACACACACACACACACACACACACACACACACACACACACACACACACACATAGTGATCTACTGATCCCCTCACAGCGGCATTATCTGTTGAAAGGTGTCTGTACCTCTTGACCATACCGCTCAATGATTAACTATGAGTAATAGTAGCTCTGTGTGCCAGGAGGACAGGAAGACAAAAAAGATGCCCATGTGTTCACATTTACATACCTGTTCATACTTATCTATTGCTGCAGATGCTTAAAGGCAAATGTTTGTTTATTTACTAGTAAAAATTCAAGGTTTATCTGTCTCCTGTTTTTGGAAAATTCATAATTCAAAAAGCACTGTATTTGAATTTTTATTACTTGTACGCTATTGTTTTGGGAGGAAAAAGTGCCCCTCCCCCAAACACTACATTGACACACACACACACACACACACACACACACACACACACACACACACACACACACACACACACACACACTCACAAACATAGTCACACACAGACACTTCTATCAAATGAAGTTTGTTCTATGAAAAACTCAAACTAACATAAGTAAATTGTAAACGAATAAGCAACAGCTTGATGTGTAGAAGAAATTGTGCTCTCTGAAACTAAGTCTGTAGTACTGAATACACTTTTAAACAAAATCTGGGATATGCATTACCAAAATAATCTGTCTTCTCAAATCAGAAAAAAATAGAGTAGCTTTTGAAGTTATATTCTTTCAAATGACCCTCATAAATGTTTATTTTGATGAGTGAATTACTGTTATGGGTCCTAAAGGTTGTCATAATTGTACTATGATCTTTATGTAGATTTCATAATTGTTTATGGATATATTACTTTTTAATTACAAAGACTTTTTCTGGTATCACCATGGGAGTGTTGTTATTACCGTAATACTGCCATATTCTTCCTGTGTGGTCACTGTAAAGATTGCAATTGCTCACTCATTAGATACAGCTTGTTAATAAATGTAACTTGTCTTCCAGGAGTTTTTGAAGTTAAATGCTGGTTTAAAACCACTATACTATAAAAGATGATGCTGATTTAAACATGGTGAGAGGCTGAATTTATTTCTCACTGAAACAACAAATGCCACGATAAACTTAACATTGCCAAAAGCCCACACATTTTGCCTGATGAACTATTAAATTTGATGGTTAAGTTATATAAATTGGATTTCTAAAGGCAATATTTAATTGGCAATACTATCATACTTACTGACAGAATCAAATCTCACCAGATCATAACAGCTAATGTGCTGGCTCCAATTACATTTGTTTATTGAAACTGACATTTTGGGAGACAATGTTTTAGGTGATACTATTTTTAAATGATCTCTGACTTGAAAGACTTGAAACATTTCATCTACATGTGACACATATGAATATTAGGGTTGCTAAATCCAAACAATCTTCATACCTAACATACGCTGTAGTATAACTGTCCAAGAACTAATAGGCATTTCTAATAGTGCCTGTGACATTAGTGGCTCAAGCCTAAAATTACTGAAAAATAAATTAGAAAACTTTCATTTCACCTTGAACAAATTATTGCTTTCTTTCCTTAAATGGCATAATAATTTGAAAAATGCCTTTAGTAGCCATTCCGAAGGCCAGAGATGAAGGCATTTAAAATGTTTTAATAGTTATTGTTTTGGAACCTGTACCCAAGTCATAATTGCAGAAAACTTCTCTTGAATTTCTGATTTGGTTAAGGAGATCACTTTTTTACTCATAACTTTACCAGTAGTAGTAATAAGACTACGGGCCCAATTCTGAAAGACTTGCTCTCAGTGTAAGTGACCACTTACTCTATGAGCAGGCTGACAGCATGTGAGAGGTATTAATTTAACTCAGGCCAGAATTAATGTTAGCCTAAAGAACTTCAATAAATTTAAATTTACTGTGCTCCATGGGTCATCTATTGCTAAGAGGACATATTCCCAATTTGCTTTTACTTCTGTCAACAATTCATATTGAGCTTCTTGTCTGACTTCTTCAAATCATGCAATATGGTTTATCATGAAGTTTTGCTGGAATACCAAACTGTAATTCTTGAGTTAGTATGAATGATATTTCAGATCAGTCAATCAATAAATAAGTAAATAAGCAAATAAACACACACAATTAAAGGGGGCTTAAAGTTACCCAAACTCTCACTTAACTATACAGTTTCATGGATAGTTAAATCATTATGCATTCTGGAATTTTAATTCAATATCCACTAATACACTTTTTGGATCATTATGATCAGTTCTTACATAAATCGTGTACGCATTCCAGCCTAATCCATTCCTTTTCACTGAAAAGACATCATGCATTTTTTTCCAAAACACTACTGATACATCAATCATTATTACCGGATACTCATAGGTATTCAGAGGAATTGGATGTGGTCAGGGAACTCATACTGCTAGAAGCATTTGATAATGTAAGCACTTCAGTGAACAACAAATTGTTGCTTGTAACATAACATAGCATATTTGTATGTTGTATCTTTCGGTTTTTCCCAGTTAGGGGTCGCCACAGCGGAACTCCGGTCCATTAATGATTGGCAGTAGATTTTTACGTACTGACTTGCGAAGCCTGACGCACAACCTTCAAAGAAGGTACGCCCATTCACGCATGTCTCCCCACAGAAGACACTTTAGCTGAGAATCGAACAGGACAACGTCTTACTGTGAGGCAACAACGCAACCACAGCACCACCACCGCAGCTCTAACATAGCATATTTGTATAAAAATGTTAAATACAGAAATGGGGGACCATTGGTCCCTTATAAAGTGCAGCTCTGCAATGTAAGTTGCTAAGGGTAGCAGTGCTTGTTGAACAACAGGTAGCATGCTCACCTTCAGTTAGAGAAGGCCAGAAGGTTTTGGATTCTATTCTCAGTTCAGCAGTTCAGGTCATTAATTTACTGACATTGTAATGCAGAATGAAGGGGATACTCTACTATTGAGTGACTCATCCTTAAGATGTAAACCAAGGTCCCAGCTTCTTAAATTTGGAGGTATAAAAGGATCAGCTATCAAAAATAATAATGGAAGTTCCCTAGTGCCCTTGCCAAATTTGCCCTAAGTAGTAGGAACACCATCTCAGGTCTCCCCTGAAAAGAGACCACTAGTGTAATGGGACTAAATAAATAAATACATCAATAAATCAATTAATTAATAAATAAAGGATATCTAATTCTTTTATTTCTTCTATATTAAGCTATGATGGTGATAAGTTTATATTGGTTTCAAAGTGGTTGAGCTACCTAAGAAAAGAAATATTTATTTTCTTTTTCTAACAACTCAGTGTTAAATTCCTGTCACTGCTTTGATTACTAGTTTATGTTATTGGGTATCTCTGTTAAAATTAATAAATATTCATCCAGACCAGAAAAAGAACTGGGACAATGCATGCAAAAATTATATCTTATTTTAAATCTATACCACTTCAACACATGTTTTACATAAAGCCTACTTCTCTTCCCAAAATGTGTTTGTTATGAATAAATTTATATCACCCATCTACTCACTGTGTAAGTAGGAAAGACTTAGCGGCCAGTTGGTTTCACTTTTTTTTTGCTTACAAATCCGTCAGTATTTTTAGTCTTTTATGTCTGACAACTTTTAAAAAGTACTTGATTTTCCAAGTTAAGAATGTAAATAACATAGATGTCCGCTTAGTATGCAGATTCTAAATCACGTATCATATGATTATTAACTAATTTGAATAACATCAGATTAGTATACATTTGTTAAGATCAGGCATTGGGAGAATAAAGAAGCTGTTTCTATTAAATTATAGTTCTTCTTCATTACATAATTTCTGTCATTACTGAAATATACACATACATTGTTTAGGTCACAGTCAGTTTTCCTGACTTAAGTGGCAATCTTAATAAGCTTTGTTATGTAAATAGCTGGCTGTAGATAATGTGATTGTGCCCTAAAAATATATATTCTCACTTGGGATGTTAGCATAAGTTAACTTTCTTTGTTGGGCAAATGCTTACTACAGTGGACATAGACCCATCCAATCAAGGGTTCACTTACTTATTTTGTTGGATATGCTGCTTTTGCATTTATATGCAATGGCTATGCATTCAGAGATGACAAAGAAATGTTTTTATTTTCAGGGTTGTGCACTTCTTTTATACTAGTTTCATTTGTTTGTTTTCCTTTCTATGCTTTATCAACTGAAAAATAATAAAGCTATTTTTCTTAAAAAGATATTGACAGTAGACATCCTTGGAGCTCTGTTAATGCTCTGCTTTCATGTGTCATATTAGTCAGCAAAACTAAAACACAATAAGAAACATATTATATTGTGTTTTTTATATAGGTTTGTCTTCTTTTCTTTTGTTTTAACTAGTTTTTGAATTTTTTGTGGTATATTATATAGTGTAATGATGTTTCATCCTTGTTTTGCTTTGCTGAAAATTAATCTGTAAACCTTTTACTTAGTCATTATTGCAATTAGACTAATCATCTTCAAAAGTTGCCTAAATTACCTAAGCTCTGTCTTAATGCCCATAAGAAAAAGCTTATTTTTTATTATTATTATTTTTTTTTTGGTAGGGAAACATTTCCAATATGAGCAGCTGCAAAGCTTGCAGGTAAATGGTCTTCTGGTTCACATTAAAAAGCCGTTGATAATGTTCAGCATTTAGATGGTTAGCAATGCATTCACACATTCTTTCATGCATTCATTTTGTCATTCTCTTATCACTGCCATCTTCGAAAATTGGGTCAGAAAGTAGTGAGAGTCTTTACTGGGACACTATAGGGACTTGTCAGAAGCTTTTCCTTACACATAGTGGTAACCAGATATTGACACCTGTCCAGTAAGCAGCAACATTCTAATGAACTTCCTCACATGTGATATATACACTTATGGTCATTTTTGAAAATCACCAATTCACATATGGCATGTTTTGGGGAAGTGGAAGGAAACTATATAATCCTGCAAAAATATGGACATAGGAAGAATAGGCAAAGTCCACAGTTAAGGTATCCAAGCCAGGAAATGAATTTGAGAAGGAAGGCACCAAGCAACATTAACACATCAACTGTACCACAGCAACATATGTTAAATGACATACTCAGATTTGATTATCACCTAGCACCTGGCCATAATCACTTGACATAGCAATTGACACCCAAGGAAGCTGTAGCATGATAATCCTTTTCTTACACTAAACCATGAGTTAGGGTCCCCCAGGTCATCATTTTATCTAAAATGCTTTTAAGGCTATTATATGGGCATACCTTCGTTGAAGGTTGTGCATCAGGGCTGGTAACTCGGCACATAAAAATCAACTACCAATCATTAGCGGACCGGAGTTCCACTGTGGCGACCCCTAACTGGGAAAAAGCCGAAAGGCACAACATTAACAGTATTCAATCACAACAGTTCAAATTATATATCTCAAACATAGTCAACTTTTCTAGAAAAAGAGAATTATGACATATCGCTGTATCTCTTTACTTATTTATTTATTTCCAGTTTGATAACCGGGAGGTCCACTGGGCACAGAGGGCCCGTTTTTAGTGGAGACCCAGGGAGAAAAGCTCCATATTACATACAATTAAAACAAGCACAGAGTTTTACATTTAGGCCCAGGAAGAAAAGCTCCGTATTACATATAATTAAAACAAGCATACATTTATGCAATTATACACACAAATATAAATGTTTTAGAAAACAAACGTAAAATTATATATGGAGTTGTATCACACTGAAAAGGTGCACAAAAAAAGGAAGAAAAAGGGGAACAGAATTAACAGAGAGAAGGGATAGAAAGCTATGTACAATATTTACATGGTAACCATTCTTTAGATTCAGAGCAAGGCAGTTGTAGGAAAAAACAATAGCAGGTGCATGAGGGAGTGCATGTATAAGCGATATTAGGAAGCATGTGCATGAGGGAGTACATGTATAAGTGATATTAGGAAGCATGTGCATGAGGGAGTACATGTATAAGCGATATTAGGAAGCATGTGCATGAGGGAGTACATGTATAAGCGATATTAGGAAGCATGTGCATGAGGGAGTACATGTATAAGCATGTGCATGAGGGAGTACATGTATAAGCGATATTAGGAAGCATGTGCATGAGGGAGTACATGTATAAGCATGTGCATGAGGGAGTACATGTATGTTTATATTAGGAAGCATGTGCATGAGGGAGTACATGTTAGGAAGCATGTGCATGAGGGAGTACATGTATATTAGGAAGCATGTGCATGAGGGAGTACATGTATAAGCGATATTAGGAAGCATGTGCATGAGGGAGTACATGTATAAGTGATATTAGGAAGCATGTGCATGAGGGAGTACATGTATAAGTGATATTAGGAAGCATGTGCATGAGGGAGTACATGTATAAGTGATATTAGGAGGAGTTAGGTAGGAAGAATGCAATTGCATTTCCAATTTTGGGAGAGGTGGGAGTGGAGCTGGGATTTGAAGAGTTTGAAGCTTGTAGTGATTCTTAGCAGGGGTGGGAGGGAGTTCCATTTTTTGGCTAATGAGTAGGAAAGGAGAAACTGGCCAGGGGAACGTTTTGGTTTATATACAGAAAGTAGATTTTGTTGGCAGATCTAAGGGGTCTGTGCGGAGTGTAGAATGGTAAGATATTAGTAAGAGCAGGGCATGCAGTAGGTTTAAAGATTATTTTGCAGGCTGTAGTAAGCTGAAGGTAGACAAGGTGGTTAGGAAGCTCTAGCCACTTTAGCATGTGGAGAGAGGTGCAAAAATGGGAGGAGTGTTTAGATTTAGTAGCGAATTTAGCAATTTTGTTGTAGCAGATTTCTAGTTTTGAGGTGATGGTAATAGAAAGATTGGTTAGAAGTGGAGCATCGCACAATAGTGATGGTAGTAAATAGGTAGAAGCTAGAGTTTGCCTTGTAGATGGAGAGAGAAAGTGAGTGTTTCTATATAACATACCTAGCTTCTGATGTTTTTTTTTATATTAAGTTGGACATGTGTATCGAATTTCAGGTGTTCATCAATAGTGACCCCAAGAAGTTTAGCAAAGGGACAACTTCTATAGTGGAGTTGGCATGGCTGATGATATTGAAGGATTGCTTGTCAAGTGTGACAGTTTTTGAGGGAGAGAAAAGAAGGATTTTGGATTTATAGGCATTAAGTGAGAGATGGTTTTGAAGCATCCAGTGCTCAGTAGTTGTAAAGGCCAATTGGGTTTTTGCCTGGAGCTCAGTGAGACTAGGAGCAGAGCAGACTAAAGTGGAGTCATCTGCATATTGCACTATTTTAGTGTTAGGAATGGCGGTGTGAAAATCATTGATAAATATATTAAAGAGCATTGGTCCTAGTATGGACCCCTGGGGAACCCCTGTAGGGGTAGGAAGGAAGGTAGAGGTACCAGTTTGCCATTTCACAGCCTGGGATCTGTTAGAGAGATAACTGTGGAACCAGGTAAGGCAGTTTTGAGAGTGACTGAGGTTAGAGAGATGATTCAGAAGGTGGGTATGGGAGATGGTATCAAATGCCTTGGATAGATCTAGGGCAATGGTGGAAACAATTTCTCCAGAGTCACGAGCAAGGTTTATTATGTCTAAAAAAGAGAGGAGAGCAGTTATTGTACTATGTCCAGGATGGAAGCCATGTTGGGTACGGGTAAGGAGTTGATTATTGATGAGGAAGGGCATGTGTTGGAGATGGATGCATTTTTCAAGGATTTTTGAGAATGGTGAAAGAATGGCTATGGGTCAGAAGTTAGAGATGTTATTATTTTTGCCTTCTTTGTGGAGGGGCAGGATAAAGGCTGCACGCCACAATTTGGGGAAATGCGATTCCTGTATGGATCTATTGATGACAATGCTGATGGGGATGGCGATATCATCTGCGGCAAGCTTTAGAAAGAGTGAGGGAATATTGTCAGGGGCGTTGAAGCATGGCTTAAGTTTAGAGAGAAGCTTTTTGATGTAGGAGGTTGAGATGGGTTTTAGATAAAAAGTGGGGGGAGGATTGGGAGAGGGGGGTTGAGGAGAGGAAGGGACAGTTGGATTGAGTGGGAGGAGATGTGGTTGGGAAGTTCTTAGTGAGTTCAGCTACAGAGTTAGTAAAAAAGGAGTTGAAGAGGGTAGCAATTTCTCTATCAGTTTTTTTGTTGTCAGGACAGGGATTACTTTTGGAACCTGGATGCAAAAGAGAGTTAATGGAGTTCCAGAATTGTTTGAGATTTTTGGAGTGGGTAGACTGAAGTTTAATATAATATGATTTTTTTGTCTTTTGTAACATGCTTTTTGGTTAAGTTACGGAGTTGTTTATATTTTTGGAGGGTAACAGGGTGTTTATTTTTGTTGTAAAGTTTCCAGGTTTTGTCTCTTTGTAGCATAAGTGTTTTGGTGTCTTTAGTTAGCCATGGCATGGAGTTGGGTTTTATTCGTTTTGTTCTAGGTGGGGCTTGAGTGTTTAGGATGCTCAGGAAGGTTGTATTGAAGAAATCTATGGCTTTATCTAGTGGAAGAGTTTTTAGGTTGTCCCAATTTGTTAGTTTAAGGGTTTCAGAGAATATAGAAGGGTTAAAATTTGTAAGATTACGAGTATGGGTATATTGGTGTTGGTGAGGGGAGGAGTGGGTAGCTCGGTGAATGATGGCTGGGAGATGGTCTCTTATGGTGTCTGGTAATAAACCAGAGTATGAAATTTTATTAGGGTGGGAGACTAAGATCCAGTCCAGAGTGGACCCCTGGGGGGGGGGGGTTGTTTCTATTAGGTCTGGTAATACCATTTATTATTTGAGTGAAATTAAGAAGATTGATAGATAGGGAGGGATTGTTGTTATTGATTCTATTCCAGTTAATGTTCACATCACCTAATATGTATGTCTCAAGCTTAATGTTAGCTGAGGCCCATAGAAGAATGTTTTCTAGAGGGGTAGTATTATTTCCAGGGGGGATATAGATGGCCATAACACAAATACTTTTAGAGTTATTCAGTTTGAGAATTCCTATGACTAGTTAAGTGTTGCTGAACTGAGGAATAGGGTTTTGGTAAGGAGAGATATTCAGTAGGCTAGTATAGATTAAGGCTATTCCTCCTCCTTTTTTATTTTGGCGGTCACATCTGAGTTTAGTTTAGTTTAGTTTAGTTTAGTACTAAGCTAACTGCCCTTGCGAGACATTTTAAGCCTAGCCAATTATCCCTTGTGAAACTCGAACCCTGCACCTTGTGTTTGTTTTGCAAACAAACACCCAGCCCACCCTCCACCCTCCCAAATCGTGCTTGAAAGTCAGGGGGTAAAATCTCAGAGTCAGTAATGTGGGGTTGTAGCCATGTCTCTGTGACTGCTACTATATCTGGTGTAGTATGATTTAGCCAAGCATGAAAGAGTGCTATTTTGTTTTTTACACTCTGGGTGTTAATGGTAATTAGCTTGAGGTATTTGTGGTTGGTAGTATTTGGAGAGATAGGGGGAGAGTGATTGCTATTAGTCTTTGGTCAAGGGTTGGGGTGAATGCCTCCTGCTAGGACAAGCCAGTTAGAGGAAGAGAGAAGTATGATCTTTGGTTTGCAGCTTATCATTTGTGGGAAGAAAAACATCACTTTTGGTGTAAGATGCTTTGTTGAGTAGGCTAGATGTTTTAGCTTGAAATAGTGAAGTGGGTTAGGTTGTACTAGTGAGGGGGATATGTTGTGAAAGTGGCATGTGATGAGGTTGGGATGGGGGAGAGTAGTAGTGCTAGGGGAGGAAAAGAAGGGGGTAATTTGAAAGAGGAATAGGAGGTTGCATTGAAGACAGTTGTTAGGAGAAGAATGCTTATAGAAGAGATAAAAAGTGTATGTGGAAGTGGAGGAGTCATTCTTAACTAGGGTAGAGTAAGTTAGGAGGAGGAAGCAGGATGATAGGTGAGTGATTAAGTAAAAAGGGAATAGGAGTATAGTTGAGAGTACAGGAAGGAGAAGGATACAGATAGGGGAGGGATTAGTTAATTGAATGCTGGGAGGGGGCAGAGTAGAGATAGGATTAGCTTAGGAGAAGGGGAGGAGATATAGGGTTAGAATAAATGTGAGTGTACTGGGGTGGGTGAGATTTGGGGGTAGGGTAGGGAAGCCGAGCAGGGCAGACCTAAAGGACAGACACAGCAGGATGGTGAGAAAAACAATCAGTAAATTCGAGAATAAGTATAGAGGAAGGTAAGCAGGGTGGTAGAGGAAGAGTTGTGTAGATGTTAGTAAAGAAAATAGAGAGGCTGTAGGATGAATACGGACTGGGATATGAGTGAAGAAGAAGAGGAGAGTGACAGACTAAGGGTTCTAATTCTATAGGTGGAAAATAGTGAGAGAAAGTGTTAGAGACAGGTAAAGACTGCCATCTAGTGGTCAAGAACTGACATAGCACAGAGTGGTGACCACAGGAGAAGGCTGGAGGTAATAAGAAAATCAGAAAGGCTTGAAGAAAAAAATTTCTACAAAAAGACTAGGATAACGTGGGTAGGGGGTATTCAGAGTAGAAGAAAGCAAAATAGAGTATAAGAAAGCAAAACAGAGGCTGCTGGCTATAATGGTAGGTTTACACTACAGACCCAGCAAGTTAGTCAACAATATCATATGCATGCTGAGGGAGGTAGAACCTCATTTGACATACTTTCTTTAGTTATCTTGGAGTACAGTTCAAGGAATACTTTGGTTTCCCAGGATGGAGTAGGACAAACAGGGTATGGTGGTTGAATGTTCAACTTCATCTTGGTTGTTCCAAATTGCAGTAGGGCCTTCACTTCAGTCACATAATCTTTGATCATAATAATTTATATAAAGCTTTGATCTATATCATAAATTCATTAAAGTAGTACTTGGACGTTATCTAAAGAAATGAAGGATCTAAGTGATTTTAGATACAAGGTGAAATAATCCATCCTATAGTCCCTCAAAAAAAGTTAATTTGGCTTAACTTCAGACCTCTCAATCATTGCCTATAAGAGCTACTTTCCCTTTAGTTTTGCATGCTTTTTTCTGATGTTAATAGTCTGGTTCTCTTTCACGTTTAAATAGGACTTGATCTCTCTTTCCTTTTCACTGTAGACCCATTGTGCCATTTTCCACATTACTTGACAACCCCAGTGATATAACACTTCTATTTCTCATTCCATTTCCCACATTTTAGTCTTTATACCTTCTATTTCAGCAGCATACCTCTCCTGTTTTGTACTCCTTTATTAAAATCCCCCACATCATAGGCATTTTCATTTACTTTGCAATATTTTTTTCCCTTACATCTCCTGCTAAGTTTTCAGTCTCCCTTATTTTATTCTTTCTTGTCAGTCTGAATCTCACTTTTTAAAATACATAGCTGTTTGATTTATGGCTTGCATTCCCTTATCTGTACATTAGCATTTCATCTCCAACATCTCTGCACTTAGACCCTTTCCTTTTTTTCTGCTTCTTTAGCATCCCTACTGTACTCACTTTTTATATCTATGTTCATTTTTTTATGTTTTCTTCACTGCTTTACTCACCTGCAAAACTGTGTGATTATATATTAATTTCGATTATGTTTATAGTCTACTGAGTATTCTGTTTCATGTATACTCTGATATAAAATTATTCCTTTATTCACTAGATGGATCTAGTGAATATTTTGAAATCATCAGATTTGCTTTACTTATATTGCAGATCACTTTACATAATGAATAATTTGTGGTGATTTTTATAAGCTTTACAAATTATATTCAGAAACTTAGCATGACATATTCAAGAAAAATAAAAATATTATAAAGTATAGAAATCTTCTCTAATGCCTGTGTAAAGGCAATGGAATAACAGTACACAAATAATAATGAGGGCCTTAACATGTCTAGTCATATACACCTTTAAGCAGATGCACTCATTTAAATCTTTGGCTCTGATTGCAATTCTAGAAAGTAGTAACAGCTGCATTCTTAATTTTGGATGGTATTCATGGTCAGTTAACCCAAATGCTCTGAAGCTATATATCTTCGATATTCACAAATGAGTGCAGCTGAGGTATGACTTATGGAGGCCATTTACTCACAATGACCTCAAATGTGCAAATAATGAAATGTAAATGAGGAGTGATGTAAATCTTTGTATGCTAACGAAATATTTTTTACACCATTTGCAATTCATAGTCAAATTTCCCCACTTTTCCGTGCTGTTTGGAGGTGTGCTATATAAACAAAAGCCTCAACAAATCTATTAGAGTTGCAGTCATTGAAAATGGTGTCAATTTCTTCTAGCTTTGCTATTTCTAGGTCTGAGTTGTTTGTCTTAGCTGGACTGACATTATGGAAAGACAAGTTTGTGAAAACATTTCTGTTAAACTGCAGTAGCTGTTTTGACCTAAAATCAAATGTATGATGATAGAAAAATGTTGCCAAATAGCAGCCTGCCAAGGATTTTTCAGAAATGCATGGATGATCATAGAAACAGTACAACATGCTGTCAAAATAAGCTTTCTATATTAAGACCCAACATCACACGTGAATGACCATGTTCTGCATACTGATACTCTTTAACTCATATCTTGGAGATGAAGAGATAAAAATGTTTCCTTAAAAACATTTCCATTACCTGGCATTAATGTTGGAATAATGTCTTTTTTTCTCAGATTTCCTTAGCCAGTGCAATCAGTTTTGAATGAATTACAATACCTATGTAGCCCTAACTAAACTTGTGGCTTTTGGCATACACACCTCTCGGAACATACAGTTGATTTAAGGCATTGCTGTTAGAACATGCTAATCTCTATTCCCACAGACTGCCAAACATTTAGAAAAGTAGACTCAGCTTATAATAAGCCTCTTCGTCCTTTTGTATACCTTATGTTTTAACCATGTTACCAAAATTGATCCATTCCAGGACTATCTAATTTATTCACTAATTTCTGTTTCTACTAAATTGGTTCAAATAGCTTTAATAAATCTAACTTTGATAAACCTATATATAACGTGCTTCATGAAAGGGTGAAAGATAACAGTAGGCTAGGAAACTAGGGAGATATATTTACAGTTATGATTATGAACTACAGGATCTTACCCTTTATTTGTGGATGCATATTGACATATGTTTATATGTCTATATTTATTTTTATTTATGTGTAGTCTTTAGCATGTGTCGTTGATCATAATGGGGTACAGAAACTCTTTTAACAAAACCTGAGGAACACAGCTTCTGGTAAACTTTGCAAATATAACAAGCAAGGTATTACAAAATGTATATGCTATACATGATTTCTAAACAGTTACCCATATGGCCAGGAGTCAGTTAATAAATGCAACATAGTAACCAAAACACTAGATGAACTAGTGGGGGTTGTGAGTGAGCCATTAACTGTGTCTCACCAAATGGG
This sequence comes from Protopterus annectens, assembly GCF_019279795.1. Lineage (NCBI taxonomy): Eukaryota > Metazoa > Chordata > Ceratodontiformes > Protopteridae > Protopterus > Protopterus annectens. The sequence goes on from NC_056737.1 coordinate 1,469,363,862, forward strand.
GAAGTATGTCTATTACCCATGCTTCTCTAGAAGGAGTTTCTGTAAATTGGAGTGTAAATGAATGTTCTGTTTAATAATATAGGATATTGTAACATAGTCACTGCAAAGAGATAAATACTCTCCAGTTAAACATAGCAGAAGTGCAGAGCCATGCACCTTCCTAAAAAAAATGTTAACAGGCATTAGGATTAGGATTAAAAGAAAACATGCCCTGACTGTCCATAAAATGACAGCCTGCAAAACCTGATATTTACTCACTGATTCTGGTTTCCCTAAAATAGCTGAAAGTAAGGAACAGAAATTAATAGTCAGACAGAACTCAGACAGTGCAAATAAATAATACAAAAATTCATTCAATGCGTAATTTCGCAATCATTTTATCATTGTAAGGTAGTCATACAGAGGCAGCTGCAAAATCACTGTATAACATTTAAGAACTCTGCATTGTTAGACAGTAAAGGCTGGTGATTAGCTGCAGAACTACGGCTAACTCACAATCATAGATTCACGAAGGAGGCACTTAGCACTGGTCTTCTGTATTTGTAATTAGGGACTTTAGAATGCTGTGCTGAACCACACGGCTGCTTACCACAGACATCTCAGGCTGAATGAGATACTGCCCTACCCCCAGTAATGATTTCCTAGTGAGTCCGGTAATACATTTTGTTTTTACTTTTACAAAAAGTTGCCATTTAAAGCTGAGTGCTAAGACACAGACAAACTACAGCAAATCAAGGATGGCATTTTTCATGTACTCAAAGAAAGAAGGTGTAATTCAGTTTCATATATATATATATATATATATATATATATATATATATATATATATATATATATATATATATATATATACACATATAGTGAGAGAGAGAGAGAGATGCGCATAGCCGGCCTTAGGCATAGGCCAACTAGGCAGTCGCCTAGGGTGCCGCTCTAGTAGGGGCACTTTTCCAGTATTTATTTGGTGCAGGTAGACAAGGATGTGGGCACCAGGTGGTGGGGGCGCCGTGGAGCCTTTTTGCCCAGGGCACCAGTTGACCAAAGGCTGCTCCGCGTGTATGTGTATGTGTGTGTGTGTATGTGTGTGTGTGTGTGTGTGTATATATATATATATATATATATATATATATATATATATATATATATATATATATGTATGGTTTTTTTGGGACAGCATTATAAACTTTTTTATTTATTTAACATTTGTTGACCGGGAAAGTCCGACTAGGTTCCGCAGAGCCTGTTTTCAGTGGAGGATCAGGGAGAAATGCTCCAAATGCATGTCTTTGGAATGTGGGAGGAAACCGGAGTACCCGGAGAAAACCCACATGAACACATGGAGAACATGCATACTCCACACAGAAGGCACCCCAGCTGAGCATCGAACCAGAGAACCTCTTGCTGTGAGGCAACAACGTTAACCGCTGCACCACTGTGTCGCCCACAATAATGTTCAACCTCTCTTTAATCTGATGACTGGCTAGTCAGTTTGCTCAGTACAAACAGCTATCATTCTCTAAATAAATAATTACTTCTCTTTCTTTGCACATTTAGCTGTAAAAACTCTTAAGAACTAATGATGAGCATTTTTTTAGTTCCCACTCATGATGTGTAAAGTAAGAATTGACTAAAATATTTTCCCTTTAGTTGACATGATCAGTTATTGAGGTATGGATTAAAATAGGACAAGAACACTTCACATAATACATGAACAAGGTGATATACTGTACAGCACAAGAGATTTCTTCTATATTTTAAAGGCTTCATCACTCTCTTCTGTTTTACTTATTACCTTTTCTCTCGATTTAAGTTTAATCTTACTAAGTTATGGCAGGAGATAGATTGATAGCACTAATGCTATTGGACTTGACTATATTCTTGCTACATCTGTGTTCAGTATATGAATGAACAATCTATTTGCTGTACATAATTGCAAGAATTGTAGCAATGAGTCAGAGCATAGTGCAACTTAGTTTGGTTAATGTCAGGAAAAAAAGGGAAATACTATAGTAACTGCCAATAAGACTGACATTGTGATTACAGCCTTCCAGTTCTTTTATATCATTGTTTGGTGAACTGATATACTGGTCAATAAAATAATAATAACAAAAAAGTGTCACTAGTAGTAGCCAGACTGACCTATAAAGTTAAAACAATAATTTGGCAATGTTTGTCACTACTGAACTAAGACAATTAATATAGCTATGTTTCTTCAAGCTTTCTGTTAGCCCTGGACACCGAAGCTGGTTAAAGTAGTTTGTAGCATTTTCTGGTCTTATATTGCCATCACATACCCATAGTATATATTTACTGATACTATACCAGATCACACCATGGACTAGCCATGTGCTACCAAAGTGTTTAATGTTATACATAGTTCTAAATAGTTTTCTATTGCTATCACAGAGATAAATATCTTGATACTGTACTACCGGAGCTGTTTAAGTTGTGTTATCCATTCAATTTGATGCACATATATGTTTTTTACTACATTATATCTGTGTTACTGCGTTTCAAGCAAATCATCATGATCATCAAGCCTCTTTTTCCCATTGTCTACATGGGTTGGAATAACGCATTATTTGTTACCACCACTCTCGGTTTAACACCGCTCTAGTACTTTCTTGAAGAGTTGTGCTTACCTGTCTAAGGCCTTCTCTTTTGCAATACATCTATCTGTTTTGCAAAACATCCTCATTTTCTCTTGCATTCCTCCACTATTATCTGAATCTTCTTCACCAAACCACCTTCTGCTTTCCAACATGCACCCAAATCACCATAATCATTTTCTTTGACCTTCACTGCAATTTGAGCTACTTTGGCATCTGCTCTAATGTCATCATTCCTACACCTGTTCCACAGTCTGTATCTATATCAACTACCTCAGACAGTTATGTTCATAGGTTCATAGGTTTACACACCTGTTCCACAGTCTGCATCCATATCACCTGTCTCAGGAAGTTATGCTCATAGGTTCATAGGTTTACACACCTGTTCCGCAGTCTGCATCCATATCACCTGTCTCAGGAAGTTATGCTCATAGGTTCATAGGTTTACACACCTGTTCCACAGTCTGCATCCATATCACCTGTCTCAAGAAGTTATGCTCATAGGTTCATAGGTTTACACACCTGTTCCGCAGTCTGCATCCATATCACCTGTTTCAGGCAGTTATGCTCATAGGTTCATAGGTTTACACACCTGTTCCACAGTCTGCATCCATATCACCTGTCTCAGGAAGTTATGCTCATAGGTTCATAGATTTACACACCTGTTCCACAGTCTGCATCCATATCACCTGTCTCAGGAAGTTATGCTCATAGGTTCATAGGTTTACACACCTGTTCCGCAGTCTGCATCCATATCACCTGTCTCAGGAAGTTATGCTCATAGGTTCATAGGTTTACACACCTGTTCCACAGTCTGCATCAATATCACCTGCCTCAGGCAGTTATGTTCATAGGTTCATAGGTTTACACACCTGTTCCACAGTCTGCATCCATATCACCTGCTCAGGCAGTTATTTTCATAGGTTCATAGGTTTACACACCTGTTCCGCAGTCTGCATCCATATCACCTGTCTCAGGCAGTTATTTTCATAGGTTCATAGGTTTACACACCTGTTCCACAGTCTGCATCCATATCACCTGTCTCAGGCAGTTATTTTCATAGGTTCATAGGTTTACACACCTGTTCCGCAGTCTGCATCCATATCACCTGTCGCAGGAAGTTATGCTCATAGGTTCATAGGTTTACACACCTGTTCCACAGTTTGCATCCATATCACCTGTCTTAGGCAGGTAAGTTCATAGGTTCATAGGTTCTAGATTAATGATTATTAGGACCCTATAAAGCCTAGCCATGCAACCCAAATCTGACCCATAAATACGATTTATATAGTGAGTAATTTACTGATTGCCTCTGCTGAATGTCTGATTACCCATCCATTTTTCCAAGTTGCACTTAAATAGGGACAGGGAGGAGCTCTGCTTCACATGGAAGGGGAGCCTGTTCTAGAGAATGGGAATTCTCCGAGAAATATATTTGTCTTTCCAACATGTCTTATTTATGTTGCAAGTAAAATTTAGGTCTTTTAACTCATTAACGCCTATGCGGTGTGTTTCACCTCTTACAGCTTACACACATACTTGCATTCCAAAGATTTTCTGAAAAATCAACTTAAAAAGCATAAGGTAATAAAGGCTTTTCGACTGAGGGGCATGCTAGGTCAAAATGTTAGAGTAATTTTATTCACAACTACTTGTCCACTTTGATTGTGCCTAATATATGCTCATTAGTCACGTAGTTAATGTCAGACCCGAAAAATGATCTGGATCATGTGGAGCTATGGGTATTAACTGGAAGTATACAAAACAATGCTATAGGCTTGAATGAGTTAATTTAGTAGTTCTGAAAACAGGGTCCAGGAATGTCTTCAATACCAAGCAAAGATGACCCCTCAGAAG